>NC_137204.1:29162682-29195182 GCF_960531495.2 Zeus faber | reverse complement strand
GATTGTAAATGGGATATGAATGATTGAACGACAAACGGATATTCCCGTCTTTCACACAGCACAATGGGCGTGTGGTCCCAGGTGTCATGTTTCCATCACTGCCAATGCGAGCCGGGGCCGATAAATACCTGTGGCTACCAGAGTCATTTGTTCCCAGGAATGAATGCGGATTGAAACCTTTCCCACCGAAGACAAAAGCCAGACGTGAGCGAGTGTGAGCGGTGATTCTGTGCGGTAGAACCGAGGTGCAGGAAACAAGGTGCCGCCAGACGGTCATTATCTCCACAGAAGCCCACAGGGTTGCCAGGTCTGAAGGAGGTTGTTTAGTGATAATGACCTGCACCTTACCCTGCTTATTACACACTGCTTATGGATTAAACATGATTAAATAACTAGTATGTCTAGCTCTGTAACTAGTATGACTCGTTTTGTGACTTGTATGTCTAGTTCAATAACTAGTATGTTTCATTTTATAACTAGTATGTCTAGTTTAATAACTAGTATGTTTAGTTTTATAACTAGTATGTCTAGTTCTATAACTAGTATGTCTAGTTCAATAACTAGTATGTCTAGTTTAATAACTAGTATGTTAAGTTAAATAACTGGTATTTCAAGTGTAATAACTAGTATGACTAGTTTTATAACTAGCATGTCAAGTTTAATAACTAGTATGTCAAGTTTAATAACTAGTATGTCTACTGTATAACTAGTATGTCTAGTGTAATAACTAGTATGACTAGTTTGACAACTCGTATGTCTAGTGTATAACTAGTATGTCTAGTGTAATAACTAGTATGACTAGTTTAATAACTAGTATGTCTAGTTTAATAACTAGTATGACTAGTTTAATAACTAGTATAACGAGTTTAATAACTAGTATAACTAGTTTAATAACTAGTATGTCTAGTTTAATAAGTAGTATGTCTAGTTTAAAAACTAGTATGAGTAGTTTAATAACTAGTATAATGAGTTTAATAACTAGTATAACTAGTTTAATAACTAGTATGTCTAGTGTAATAACTAGTATGACTAGTTTAATAACTAGTATGTCTAGTTTAATAACTAGTATAACTAGTTTAATAACTAGTATGTCTAGTTTAAAAACTAGTATGACTAGTTTAGTAACTAGTATGACTAGTTTAATAACTAGTATGTCTAGTTTATTAACTAGTATGACTAGTTTAATAACTAGTATGTCTAGTTTATTAACTAGTATGTCTAGTTTAATAACTAGTATGACTAGTTTAATAACTAGTATAACGAGTTTAATAACTAGTATAACTAGTTTAATAACTAGTATGTCTAGTTTAAAAACTAGTATGACTAGTTTAATAACTAGTATAACTAGTTTAATAACTAGTATGTCTAGTGTAATAACTAGTATGACTAGTTTAATAACTAGTATGTCTAGTTTAATAACTAGTATAACTAGTTTAATAACTAGTATGTCTAGTTTAAAAACTAGTATGACTAGTTTAGTAACTAGTATGACTAGTTTAATAACTAGTATGTCTAGTTTAATAACTAGTATGACTAGTTTAACAGCTTCCACATTTCCTGTTATTGATGTCAAACTAGACACTTGCTCATTCATCTCTTCATTGTAGTTTCTATGGAGCGTCACCAGATGGCGCCATTAGCTACTGTTAGCATTAGCATGTAGCGGAGGGATACGAGGGACGTGAAACCAGGGGGAGAAGTGGTTGCTCATTATTTACTGCTATCGACCAATCAGAATCCAGTATTCCACAGAGACAGAGACAGAGACAACACTATTTAATATGAAATGACATTTCAACTTCTTGTTGACTTACCGTTAACACAAACAGTCGAAGGCTCTATCCTGAACATTTCTGTGCAGGACTGTTTCAGGATCTGTGCAGAATCCAACAGTACAAGCAGGTTAGGGTTTAACGGCATCCGTTCTGGCCGTAACCATGTCAACAGGGTCTGGGTTATTGTTTTCTATGTTGTAGGGAGTGGTCTGACCTCACCGAGTCAACAATGTCCTTGAGCGCGTGGAACCCGCTGGGCACCGGGAAGACCTGGTCCGGGCCGTCCGCTATCTCAGCCAGCTGGGACAAAGAGTTCACATGTGGTTGATAAACCAACTGACCGACTGATGTGGTCCTTCAACAGGTTCCAGGGAGTCCCCAGAAAAATGATAAGAGCCTAAGAGCTAGGAGACAGAGAAGGAGCTAGGAGACAGAGAAGGAGCTAGGAGACAGAGAAGGAGCTAGGAGACAGAGAAGGGGCTAGGAGACAGAGAAGGAGCTAGGAGACAGTCCAGAAGCTAAGAAACAGCCGAGGACCCCAATCTGAGATTGGATCCCAGAGATAAAGACAAAGGTTGAGAACCATGACTGTGAACGGATTGAGCTGCATTGTCGTCGTTGTTGTTGCTGTTGTTGTTGATGTTGTCATCTTTGTTGATGTTGTCGTTGTCTTTGTTGTTGTCTTTGTTGTTGTCATTGTTGTTGTCATTGTTGTTGTTTTTGTCATTGTTGTTGTAGTTGTTTTTTGTTGTTGTTGTCTTTGTTGTTGTTGTCTTTGTTGTTGTTGTCTTTGCTGTCGTCGTTGTTGTTGTCATTGTCTTTGTTGTTGTTGTCTTTGTTGTTGTCTTTGTTGTTGTTGTGTTTGTTGTTGTTGTCTTTGTCGTCGTCATTGTTGTCGTCTTTGTTGTTGTTGTCTTTGTTGTTGTTCAAGATTCAAGATTTTTTATTTGTCACATACAAAAATCTTTGTTGTTGTCTTTGTTGTTGTTGTCGTTGTTGTCTTTGTTGTTGTTGTCGTCGTTTTCGTCTTTGTTGTTGTCGTTGTCATTGTTGTCTTCTTTGTTTTTGTCTTTGTTGTTGTTGTCTTTGTTGTCGTCGTTGTTGTCTTTGTTGTTGTTGTCTTTGTTGTTGTTGTTGTCATTGTCTTTGTTGTTGTTGTTGTCGTCTCTGTTGTTGTTGTAGTCGTTGTTGTCGTTGTTGTTGTCATTGTCTTTGTTGTTGTTGCTGTCTCTGTTGTTGTTGTAGTCGTTGTTGTTGTCTTTGTTGTTGTTGTCTTTGTTGTTGTCTTTGTTGTTGTCGTTGTCTTTGTTGTTGTCTTTGTTGTTGTTTAGTTCTCTGTTGAGTCTGATGTTGGTGATCATCTTGGGATGTGCCACATGTCTGGCTGAGTTTTCTCTTCAGCTCCATCACAACAGGAAGCTGCTGCCGCTCAGATCTAATTACACTGATGAGATGGTTCCACAGCAGAACAACCACCCACTGAGCCTCCATCACAGCAGACCAGGGAACCTCCACCCACTGACATCTCTTTTCCACCAACGCAAACATAGTTCTGGTTCTGGGCTGGTGCTGGCCTCCACTTGTTTATATACTGTACATACAATTTATACAGTATATACACACAGTATATACAGTTTATACAGTATATACTGTACATACGGTTTATACTGTATATACACACACAGTATATACAGCATATTGTGTATGTATATACTGTATAAACTGTATGTATATACTGTATATACATACAGAATATACTTTACATACATACATTATATACTGTATATATATAATGTATATGTATCTTCCGAACCGTATTTACTTTGTATATATATATATATATATATATATATATATATATATATATATATACTTGAAATGAAAGGAAGATGAATAAGGTTTCTCACCTGGTTGTGGTCAAAGTCCATCACTCCCACACAGTAAAGCCTGGCTCCATAAGCTCTGCACCGCCCAGCCTGAAGGGTCACATGAGCAGTATCATCCATCTGTCTGTCTGTCTGTCTGTCTGTCTGTCTGTCTATCCATCCATCAATATACTGTATCCCTCTCTCTCTCTGCTTTCCCCACCTCCCTCAGCGTCAGCTCGTAGGGGTAAACCTCCAGCTTTCCGTCCGTCAGAGCGATGATGATGGAGGAGGATCTGGAGGTCTGGGCCTTCATCTGCTCCGACACCTGACGGATGGAGAGTGCGACGGGAAGTGAAGGGAGGAGTTGAAGAAGACTTACACTCCTCTATAGAAGAAAAGTCCATCAAACGATATGTTCTCTATTTTCAAACCCAGGTCTTATTGTTAGAATGTTGGTTCCCATTGACAACAGTTCAGTAACCTGCTGAGCGCTTTACTGCAGCGAAAACATACTTCTAGACTGCGGAGACTTACCTCTGTGCTGCAGGAACTTACCCCTCTGCTGCGGAAACTCACCTCTCTGCTGCGGAAACTCACCCCTCTGCTGTAGAAACTCACCTCTCTGCTGCGGAAACTCACCTCTCTGCTGCGGAAACTCACCCCTCTGCTGTAGAAACATACCTCTCTGCTGCGGGAACTTACCACTCTGGTAAGGGAACTTACCTCTCTGCTGCGGAAACTTACCTCTCTGCTGCGGGAACTTACCTCTCTGCTGCGGAAACTTACCTCTCTGCTGCGGGAACTTACCTCTCTGCTGCGGGAACTTACCTCTCTGCTGCGGAAACTTACCTCTCTGCTGCGGGAACTTACCTCTCTGCTGCGGGAACTTACCTCTCTGCTGCGGAAACTTACCTCTCTGCTGCGGGAACTTACCTCTCTGCTGCGGGAACTTACCTCTCTGCTGCGGAAACTCACCTCTCTGCTGCGGAAACTCACCCCTCTGCTGTAGAAACGTACCTCTCTGCTGCGGGAACTTACCTCTCTGCTGCGGGAACTTACCTCTCTGCTGCGGAAACTTACCTCTCTGCTGCGGGAACTTACCTCTCTGCTGCGGGAACTTACCTCTCTGCTGCGGGAACTTACCTCTCTGCTGCGGAAACTCACCTCTCTGCTGCGGAAACTCACCCCTCTGCTGTAGAAACGTACCTCTCTGCTGCGGGAACTTACCTCTCTGCTGCGGGAACTTACCTCTCTGCTGCGGAAACTTACCTCTCTGCTGCGGGAACTTACCTCTCTGCTGCGGGAACTTACCACTCTGGTAAGGGAACTTACCTCTCTGCTGCGGGAACTTACCACTCTGGTAAGGGAACTTACCTCTCTGCTGCGGGAACTTACCTCTCTGCTGCGGAAACTTACCTCTCTGCTGCGGGAACTTACCACTCTGGTAAGGGAACATGTTTTTAAAGTCGTAATTGCTTGCCCCACTGGACTGCGTTGAAGAGCGAGAAGCTGCAGCAGAGTGGTAAGTTTCTCAGCAGTAAAGCGTTCAGAGGATTTTGCTGCCACAACCTCACACCGACGTGTCAGCGCTGACGTTTACTTTCCAGTGAGTGGTTGTTATCCAGGCTCTTAACGGGGTTACATCCTGGTACTTTGCAGGCAGGTTACTGCTGACAAATTCAAACCGGCCAATCAGAGATCGCAGCGAACCCGCGGTGCCGCTCGAGCGTCAGAGCCAAAAGAACCCGGATCCCACCGAACAGAAGCAACATCCAGGGCATTGAAGAGGGGAGTGCGCCCACCCACCGCCTTCATGCCCTCGTGCATGTAGGTCTCTCCTGCCGGTTTGATCCGGCTCAGCCGCTCCAGACCCTCCAACATCTCAGACCTGGGAACGGGACGGAGACGGAAACAGGCGCAGATTTCTGGACCAAGCTTTAAATATCTGTGGTTGATGCCAGCAACCGAACTGGAGAGGGCTCATCAAAAAGTCACTTTAATATCTGACATTGATTGATTGGTTGATCCATTGACACGACTTTTGTACTGGGAATAATAAACTTCATGAGTCGCTAAACGACCATATTGCAAGAAACAAACGATCATAACATGCAACATAAAAATGTCGTATTATGGAATTGGGCGATGTCAGTACATTCATGGAAAAAATATTTATATATAATAGGAAGAACAAAATGTCATATAATATTTGATATCCTATTTTACATTACGTAAATATGATATAACATTTATATTACATATGAATTTTTTTGGACAGTGGCTGTCCGAGTACCTGTCTCCAGTGAGAGGAAGTATAACAGCTGCTCTGGACGAAAAGACGATGTAGGAAACCCTCAACCTGGGACTGGAACACACACACACACACACACACACACAGGAAAAGTACATCTTTGTCATTTGCACTTGATGTATTAACGTCAAGACCGATCTGCCCCCTCCAGGATATTTTGCTTTATGTGTCCCAAATGTTTCGAAATGAGCAGTTTTTCGATTGAAGAAACAAAATGCCAGAGTGGACAGACGGACAGACGGACAGACAGACAGACAGACAGACAGATGTAGTTTCACCTGGTAAACCTGTTGGTGAGCTGCTCCACAAAGCCATAGATTTCCTCCCAGTGTCCAGAGACGCTGCCGGACCTGAACACATTATTAATATTATATCATAAATATTACAACATATTATTATATCATCACAAATATTTCAACATTTTATTATACTTATATGATATAAATTCTGTTTTTACTACTGCATTCTGGGACTGGGAGATTGTGACCACGTTGCATATGAAATATTTTTAAATATAAATATTAATTACACAAATGTAAAATGTAATATAGTAATATCTTCATCTTTTATATCAATTTTTTTATTATTAACCGTCATGGTCAGTAATGAGAAACTTCTCTTGGAGCAATGATATATCATTATTATTATTATTATTATTATTAGTAATAATAATATTATTATTGTTATTATTATTAGGGGTCCTGCACAAAGGGCTGGAACCCTATTGTCTTGGTTCATATTATTTCATTTATTTTTCTCGTTGGCATTTTTCCAGGTGAAAGTGTCTGGAGCACAGCAACCGTCGCACGGGCACGAATGGAGCGTCGTCATATTCGGGCAGTCCAGACATTTCGTGCTCCAAGTTTGATCCACGTCGATGGATATTTGGAGCAGGAATTAGTGAAAAAGGGTTTTCTGAAGGACGTGGAGCCGCCTTAGCGGAAGTAGCTGAACCGAAGGGAGCAGGGGCGGTGGGGCGGGGGCACTTTGTGACATCATCATCATCCAATTTGTCATGCGTGTGCTGGGCGTGGCCCTGGGGTCTGGCCCATCTCTGTGCATCGGTCGCTTGGCATCCTGCGCCGGGTCGCGACGCGAGGCGGCAGGAGGCGATGCTGCGTTCCGCAGCAACTCGGAAAACTTATTTGTGACTGACGCGACTCAAGCGGCCCCCGGGCCTCGCTGCCTGCGGGGAAATGTGTTATTATTCTCTTGGCGATTCTCCGGCTGAAGGTGCCCGACGCTCAGAAACCGTGGAAGCCACGGCCACGAAACGAGAGGCGATTTGTGACATCTCCATCCAACAGAGAATGGGCAACTCTGTGATAGCACATTGCATTGTGGGTAGTGGCCGCCATATTTTAGGACGGTTCTTTGTTTACATTCATTTTGCTTATGGCAACCACAACAACACAAATCAGCAACAAATCAATCAAGGGCTGGAACTGGGGGCTGGTTATTATTATTGTTGTTGTTATTGTTGTTGTTATTATTGTTGTTATTATTGTTGTTGTTATTATAGTTGTTGTTGTTGTCATTATTATTATTGTTATAATTATTATATCAACAACTTGGACAAACGTCTCTCCACAGTGAACAGAGCAACAGTTGCCCTCTGCATCACACTGGAGCGTAAACACAGCCTTACATGGAGACGGCAACGAGGATTATTATGGGCTGTTCCTCTCTCGCTCACACGCACGCACAAAAACACGCCTCGCACACCCATGCACGCACAGGCCTCGCGCACGCCCACACGCACGCGCGCGCCTCACCTGTCCAGGACGAAGTAGACGTCGAGCGGCTGGTCGCACGAGGCGTCCCCCCGCGCACACAGCGGTGCGTGCAGCAGGCAGAGCAGCAGGCAGAGCAGCAGGCAGAGCAGCCGGCAGAGCAGCAGGCAGAGCAGCCGGCCCACTCTGACCATGGTCACACACGCACACGCAGGACACCAGGTCACATTGTGGCAGCTGCTGTCTCGTCCCGCGCTGCCACATAGTGAGACTGGGAGCGACCGGGGCAGGCGGAGGGGGGGGGCACTGCGCATGCGCAGAGCGGCTGCCGGAGGGAGGGGGGGAGAAAGAAAGAAAGTCCGATGCTGTGCAGGCTGTACCAGCAGGGGACATATCAGGAGGTGCTCCATGGTCTGTGGTCCAGTGCCACAGTCACACACAGCGTCCCCGTCACTCAGGTGTCCCCATTTGGCAAGAGTGGCTTTTGCACGTCCAACACCAGATCTTAGCCTGTTAAGTCATTTCCACACTGCGTAGTTGGTGTCTGCTCCAGGGGGCAGTGCCTCGCTCGCCTTTAGCGCCGTTGTTGTTTCTGGTGGGAGGTTGTCAAGTCTTTCTTCCCACCGAGTGACTCTTTCACTGCTTGCGCTCGGTGTTCTGAGAGGTGGATTCCTGGATTTAAGGCGGCGTTTGGCTGGCACATGGCCGAAGAGAGGATGTCTTTGATCATTGGACTGTTGTTGCCGCTCTTTCTTGCTTGCTGCATTTCGTCGTATCTCTGGTGGGGCTATGCCTGCCAGGATGTATAGCCGGTCTGTAGGTGTTGGTTTCAGGCAGCCAGTGATAAGGCGGCAGCTAGCATTGAGGGCGGGGTCCAACTTCTTGGCATGGGCAGCTGGCTCCCATACTGGGCAGCTGTGTAGCAGAGAGCCGGTGCAGTTGCTTTCAGAGTCTGTGAGTTAGCACCCCAGGTTGTTCCAGTGAGCTTGCGGATGATGTTGTTCCTCGCACTCACTTTACACTTGGTCTTCTCAATGTGGGTCTTAAAAGAGAGGCATCTGTCCAGGGTTACCTCTAGGTAGACCGGGTGCTCACAGTGTTCGAGGGAGGTTCCTGACCAGTTGACCTTCAGTTGGCGCTTGGCTTCCCGATTTCTCAGGTGGAAGGCACACACCTGTGTCTTCGATGGATTTGCACGTAGGTGGTTCTCTTCACAGTAAGGTGTTAGCTCTGCCAGAGCATTGGAGAGTCTGTCTTCCACAAGTCAGTGGCTTGTGCACCTATTCCAAGGTCGTCTGCATAGATGAAGCTGCGAGTGTTTGCACTTTTTGGTTGGTCGTTGGTGTAGATGTTAAAGAGAAGTGGTGCAAGCACACTTCCCTGTGGAAGGCCATTCTTGAGTCTTCGCCACCTGCTTTTCTTTCCTCCAAGCTCAACAAAAAAGTTCCTGTTTTCAAGCAAGCTTTCGATCAGTTCTGTCAGACGGATGTCCCTTGTGGTCTCCAGGATCTTGCTGAGGAGACGTCTGTGGTCGACTGTCATAAGCAGCTGAGAGGTCGACAAACACCACACCAGTTACCATCCCTTCCTCATAGCCGTCTATGAACAACTGAACTGTAGCTATTTAATATATTGACCCAATCAGGTGGTGAATATGCAAATATATCAACTACACACAAAATATATTTTAGACATTATTATCAATGTTTTAATCGATCAAAACAAATAAACAACACACTGTATGATTTTTATTGTTTATTTTAGAGAACAAAAATATATACTTTATTTTTCCCAAAGAGCTTCAGTGAGAGTACCCTGACAAATATACACAAAACATTTTTTTTTCATTTTATAGAAGAGAAACAAGAAAAGCAAGAAGAAAAACATAAAAAACAGAAAAAAAGAATGAAAAAGGAAAAAAATAGAACAAAAACAGAAAAATCTGAAAAAAAAAACAAAAAACACAAAAAAACAAGAGAAAACGGGGTAAAACAGAAAAACAAGAAAAGCAAAAAAAAACAACAAAACAGAATTAAAGCAGAAAAAACAGAAAAAAAAAGAAAAGACATAAAAACCGGAAGAAACAGAAAAACAAGAAAAGCAAGATGAAAAAAACAGAACTAAATAGAAAAAAACAGAAAAAAATGAAAATAAAGTGAAAAACAAGAAAAAATAAAAACGACAGAAAAATTAAAAACAGAAAAAAATGAAAAAAACAGGAAGAAACAGAAAAGCAAGAAAAAAACAGAACAAAACAGAAAAAAAATGAAAATAAACTGAAAAAGAAACAACCCAGAAAAAACAAGAAAAGCAAGATAAAACAGCACGACGTCCTCCACTTCCTGTCTCCACCTTTTACCCTCTGCGCTCTTGAAACGGTGAGACAGCGTAAAAGCCTCCACCTCCGTCCGTATCGCAGCATTGTGCCAAAGTTCTTCCACGTCGCCCGATGCGTTCATCCCGTTTAGCGCCGCTGCTCCGTCACGATCGGAGAACCTCGGGACGGAGCCTGAAGGATCCAGGTTTGGGCGGCACAGGGGGGCGGAGCTTTGGGCAGTGGGGTGGAGCCTTGGGTGGGGGCGGAGCCTTGGGCAGGGGGGCGGAGCCTTGGCCTGCGTTGCTCTGTAAACCTTAACATCCTCTTTATGGAACGTTTTTTTTTTTTTTTTTTTTTTTTTAAATAACCACCAAAAACAGAAGACGTAAACGCGGGCGCGAAGACCCTCAAGTCTTGAGGAAAACAAATATTTTTATTCCTATATCGTCTCTTTCTAGTATTTCCAGTGAGAATTTTCTTCTTTTTCCATTGACTTCCACCCAGACGGAGGTTTTCTGGGGCAGCGGCGTCTGGTGCTCAGTAGAGGAACTGCAGCCCGACGCTCGACAGGTCCAACCTCAGCCCGACGTCGCTGTGTTCCCTTTGGCTCGAGGCCGCTTCACACCGCTTCCGACAAACGGCGAGAACAGACCGGAAGTCCATCCGTTCCTACGGAGAGTCGGATCCCGTGCAAGCTAAGCCCCGCCCCCTCGGCGCCAAGCCCCGCCCCCTCGGCGCCGCAGACTACTCGCTCCCTGTTTCCCCCCCGACATTTTGTGACGCAAAACGGAGGCGGGTCACCCGCGACGGCCGCCCGATGACGCGTTCGGTGTGGAGCGGGCTTCGCGCCGCACACGGGTTTCGCGTGGCACTCGCTCCCGAAACGCAGCGTTTACGTTGCACCGACGAGGCTCACGGAAAACGCAAAACAGACGGTGACTATGTTTCCTTTTGGCTCCTGATACCAAACAGCGTATGGAGGGACACCTTTAAAAGGGGGAGCCCGACGACCCTCACTTACAATACCGCGCAGGAAAACACGTCCCCGGCGCCGAGGGCGTGCCTTTGGCGCGCGACCGCGGTTCCCCCTGTGACCCCAACGCGGTTCCCCCCGGCACCGTTCATCGGCGGTGCCAAACTCATCGCAGAACCAAGGGAGGCGACGAGAACCGCGATGCCGCCCTCCCGAGGAGCGCCATGTTTCCAGGGAGCCGGCCGCCCCTTGTCCCTTGCGCCCGGGGTTCCGGACGGGAGGAAGCGACGCCAAGTTCTGCGCCGTGCACCCGGAGACGGGCGGGGCGCGAGAAGAGACGGGGCCGCGCACTAACTGTGTAAGCGCAATGCAGGGCCGCTCAGCTAGCTTAGCCCCCGAGGAACCGGGGGGAACGCACCTTCCGACATCGCAAGAGCTGCGTTGTTGAGGCGGCAGCTCTTGCGGCTCTATAAGCAGGCTGCCGGTTTCGGTCGACGTCTCGGTTGCCGCTACACGCGGACGGACTGTTTTGAACGTCTGGTCTGAGAAGAGGAACTTCCCTTTCACCGGATCCCAACTCCCTGTTGGGAGCCAGATGTAAACGTTCAGTCAACTTGGCGACTTGAATAACAATGGAATACTGAGATCAACCCTCAAGCAACCGCACGATGCCAGATGATGGGTGGAGCCGTAGGCAGCTGAGGGCAGCTAACGGGTGGAGTCAAGCAGACCACAAGGCGGAGGAGGCCGGCTCAGCCCTTACTCCACATGCGTCTAGAACCAGGACGTAGAAGAAGCTCGTCGGGTTCCGCTCCCGCCTCAAACCTGCCACCGGCCGAGGCCTCACGTGAGCGTTTCCGGAGGTGGAGGAGGTGATGGAGGTGGAGTGGAGAACACTGGAGTGTTCCCAGAGTTTTTTGGCTTCATGTCAACTTCAGCCCTGAAAGATGACATCAAGCAAGTAGCATCTGACGTAGTCCATCGAAGGTGGACCACCTGACGTAGTCCATATGACGTAGTCCATCTGACGTAGCCCATCTGACGTAGCCCATCTGACGTAGTCCATCTGACGTAGTCCATCGAAGGTGCACCACCTGACGTAGACCCTCTGACGTAGTCCGTCTGACGCAGTCCGTCTGATGTGGTCTTATCTACGTCCTGAAGTCTACACCAGAAGCCTCCTATTTACAGTATATATACAACAGTTTGATGGAGGTTTGTCTTCATGTAGAACCTCCACCTCTTAGGAGCGATTCTCCCGATGGAGGAGGGAGGATCTGAGAGAGTGAGATGATATCAATTATTAATACATATATATACTATATACTACTACTATACTATATACTACTACTATACTATCTCTACACACACACACACACACACACACACACACTGACCTGAGGGACCTGCGGTTGTCCTTCTCCATGTTGTTTTCTGGTCCCTCGCTCTCGTACGACGCCAGATGCAGCTCTAAGGGAGGAGAGAAGAGACATATTCATATAATACTACACAACTACTAATACACTCATACTACTATGTTCACAACTACACAAAACAAAACTCAGACAAACATGGTGATGGCGTCACTAGCTAGTGACAGGGGATGGACATGGATGGAGGTATAGAGGGATGGAGGGGTGGAGGGATGGAGGGGTGGAGGTATAGAGGGATGGAGGGGTGGAGGGATGAAGATGTGGAGGTATAGAGGGATGGAGGGATGGAGGTATAGAGGGATGGAGGGGTGGAGGGGTGGAGGTATAGAGGGATGGAGGGGTGGCGGTATAGAGGGATGGAGGGGTGGAGGGGTGGAGGTATAGAGGGATGGAGGGATGGAGGTATAGAGGTATAGAGGGGTGGAGGTATAGAGGGGTGGAGGGATGGAGGTATAGAGGAGTGGAGAGGTGGACTAACCCTCCTCGTTGAACACAGGGGAGCTGAGCAGGAACTGCAGGATGCGTCGTTCTCGGCTGAAGGGACAAACAACCTGACGCCAAACCAGGAACTCACTCACAAGCTTGGCCACGTCCCACAGTTTCTATGGAGACAACATTATTACTATTATTATTACTATTATAATTATTATTGTTGTTGTTGTCATTATTATTATTATTTATGACTGAGTGAATACATTAAAACACCGCAGCTTAAAAAACAACAGCTCTCTGTTAAAAAATGCTTTATAAATTCCCTCCACAGGGGGGCGCTGTGATATCACAGTAGGCAGTAAGGTCACAACATCATGTTTTGTTTATTCATATATTCATCAAGATTTATGGCAAATATTTTAATAAAATGTATTTTTATTACTTTTTATAAATATATGGTACATCTTGTTCTCCATCCATCCACCCACCTTCCTATTAGGGGCGGGGCCGATCGATCGCATGAAAGGACCATCCGTTACAGGTATTCTGTATTTTTCTCCGTTCGTTCTTGAGTTGCCGTCCGAGGTGGGTCCAGGCCTCGCGGCGTGCATCCGCTGTCCGTCGTGACAAACACGTCACGTGACCCGATCGCGCTCGTGCGATAGGACAGCTGCACGCACGGCCCCACCCACGGACACGGAGGTGTGTCGGTGCGGTCGGGCGGGGCGGCAAACGCGCGGCGCGCATGGAGGCGCGCGGCCTGCCTGCAACCAACCGCGCCGTCAGCACCTGTTCCCCACGCCTGCTTCCCAGTGAACGCACATCCTATTGGTTGACTGGCGGATCTTGACCACGCCCACGTGGCGGACACAGAGGCGGCAGCTAAGCTATGTCGACGGAGGAAGGTGGCGCTTCGGGGAGGCGCTCACAGGACAGAGGGTGGATGGCCACAAGGTTTCTCCGTCTCCGTGGAAGACACAGGAAGCATCGGTACAACATCATTGGCCTCCTACTACCAGCGTTCCCCTCTGGCAAAGATAATGTTTGTTTTTTTCCCACAATAAAAGCAAGTCGCTCCTTTACTGCCCTTTATTATTATTATTATTATTATTATTATTATTATTATTATTATTATTATTGTTTTTATTATTTTCATTATTATTATTATTATTATTATTATCTGCTTTTAGGAATTTTAATTTTTTCTATCTTTCTTCAATCCATCGTCCATCCACCCACCCATCCACCCTTCCACCCATCCACCCTTCCATCCATCCACCCTTCCACTCATCCGTCCATCATCCATCTGCTAGTAACATGCACTATGTAGTGTTTCACACTCCACAGCGCTTCCTGCTCAGTCAGTTTCCTGAAGAAGGGGATTTCAAAGTAAAAGTTGCGCACCTCGAAGTTGACGTGTCCGTTGTCCAGTCTGCTGGAGCATCCCTCGTTCAGGAAGTAGATGTCCTTGATGAGGAGGCTGAAGAACGGAATCACCATCTGGAGGAAAGAACAATATTCTCTATACTTTATACTTATTACACTTGATGTACTTATCTTATTTGATAATATACTAGTGCAGTGCCCACTCAAAACATGAAGAACATCACAGTCGTGTTTCCAAATTGGACACAGCATGTCCTTGGGTCCCCAGCGATTCACCCGCCAAGTGTCAAGTGGATCGGATGAAATCAAGCACATACAGAGAGATTCCTTCCTTTATAGTTAGATAGATATACTGCACACACACACACACACACACACACACACACACACACACACACACACACACACACACACACACACACACACACACACACACACACACACACACACACACACACACACACACACACAAATATATATATATATATACACACACACACACATATACACACACACACACACACACACACACACATATAAATATATATATATACACACACACACACACACACACATATACACACACACACACATATAAATATATATATACACACACACACACACACACACACACACACACACACACACACACATAAATATATACACACACACACACACACACACACACACACACACACACACACACACATATATATATATATATTTTTTTTTTTTATAAGATGGCGGCACGTGCAGAGGGGTCTGATGTCAGAGTTTTATAGACGTCATAAATTCGACGGATCCACAGACAATTTGAATAGGATTTGTATTCGGGGCAGTTCCAACATGGCGCCGTTGGAGTATTACCAGAGTAAGTTCTACAAAATAAACCCCAATAACTATTCAAATAATACAAATGACCACTGTCAAAATTTGTAGACATTCCAGAGACATCCATGTAAACAATCTTCCTGACCACTTCCTACTAACAACAGCCATAAGGCATGTGTTTTGAAGTGTTTGTTTTTTTTGGCCGTTCCCGATGCCAGAAATCCATATTCCAAGGCGGCAAAGAAACGATGAGCAGAACGTGCTGCTTTAGACGTCAGCCGCTCACCCCTCCGGGAAAAAAAAAAGGCTAAAAAAATTCCTGAAACTGAAATCTCAGAAACAGCAACTGGAAATAACACCTCCAGAAGCTGCTCAAATCTCTGACAACATTTAGTCGAGATGAAGCTCCTTTAACTCCGCCTGTTGATACTCCACATCTGCGTGTAAAGAGATTCAATGAGTGAAAGACGGACGAACCCAACAGAAACCCCAACAACACGGTGCAAGCGTCACATGTACCAAGAACACAGAAACTCTGCTGATGTCAGACATGTCCATCCCAGACACCGTCCCTGACATGAACCTCCAACAGGAGGGATTCAAGATTCAAGATTCAAGAGGTTTATTCGTCACATACATATACATACTTTCATACATTAACCCTAACCCTAACCCTAACCCTAACCCTAACCCACTAACTGACTCCTAAAACATAATACAGTAAGTCGAATACTTATAGAATAAAATAAAAATATATAGAATAAAATGAAATGAAATAAAATAATTATGTATATACAGATATGTGCATTAAAGTGGCATGTGAATGAAGTGAGGTAGTGCTTGGGATAATACAGCACAGTATACAACAGTACGGCGCAGCAATACGGCATCGCCGAACAACCCAGAACAGTGACACAGTATGCGGTACAGTATCCAAGGTAGTGGAGCCTATGTGTGTGGCTCAGTGAGGACCCCTGGTGAGGTCAGTGTTGACACTTCTTATGGCTTTGACCGGAGCGCCGGCGTAGGCGACCGCAAGGGGCGGCGCCACTATCGCCGCGGATGGGAACAGCTGCTCAATAGCCTTCAGCGCTTGAACAGACAGACATGGCTGTCGCCTGGAGGACGACAATACACCTTCCACATTCCACATTACCACCCAAAACCACCGCTGTCAAAGGCGCAAGGGAAAACGCCTCGGTACTTCCTGCCGGACGTACATCGGTAGCACTGTAAACTTCGACGACGACGCAACTCTGACTTTTACCATCACAATTCCAACATCTGCGCTGCAGAAATACCCGGACGAGTACATGCTCACCGGTACCAGTGAGGAACGTTTCCTCCGGGGCGGCTGCTTCCACGCCACCGACACTGACACCAGTACAGTCACTAACAAAACCAAACTTGACATGGATGGCACAGCGACAGCGACCGCGCCGGATAATGCCGAAAAATGAGTTGTTTCTTCAGTTCACGTAACGATGGCCTCATTCGTGTAACACACCACGTCTCATATGTCGCACCACATTTACACACATTGCTGCTATATTTTGGCCTCTTCTTCTGTCCAACTACTGCTCCGTAAAACATTTTGCATGCACTTCTTTTCCCTCCACTTGGACTTCTCTCGCTCCCTTTCACCGCGGATCACACCAACTGCTTTGGTAACGGATAACAAGTTCTGACGGTGGCGTCGTTGGGTTTCTTATTTTGTAGAACTCACTCTGGTGCACGTCAGTTGTCCTCGGAAGCAAAGACATTGGGGAAATTTAATACGCCGCGATGATGATAACATGCAAACTCTTACCCATACGCAATCAACAGGAATTATTTCATAACTATCAACGTTTGTTATGTTTGAAGGAAAGCCCCCTGGCAGCACACCGAGAGCAAGCGCAGCACACAACGACACCCCAAAACACAGCAGAGGACAGAGCCAACGCACACTCCTCCACGAACACGTCAACCCTGGCCCGGCTACCCTGGACCGCGGGTACTGCTGCCTGCAGCTATATTTACTTACTATTATTATTATTATTATTATTATTTGTACTTGTGATTATTACTATCACCATTATTATTATTATTACCAGTTCTGAAATGTATCCCTCCCTCTCACCTTCTCCTGGCTGCTGTGCGCTGTCTCTGACCTCTGCGTGGCGCCGCGGAGCGCCGTGCGGTAGTTACTGAAGTTACTGGATGGATCCATTTGGTGCTGAGGAAAAGAACACAGAAAAATAAACACTAGCATTGATATATTCACCTTAAGTAGTATTACTATTATCGTTGTGATCATGACTACCAGGATTCCAGCCCTGTTTTCTTCTAATCTCAGCGTTTTTCGGGCTAAAAGTGAATCTGAAGCAGGACAAGGGCAGTATGCAGATACCTGGCTGGGGTCTGGTTAGAACCGGGACGTTTCAGACGTCTTGTGGTTTGATCGACATCGATCCACATCCGGAGCAGAAATGCGCGAAAAACTGTTGTGATTTTGTTTGTTTCCGGAGCGCTTTGTGACATCATCATCCAGAAGGACACAAGTCCACACTTCTACTTTTGACGTCATTCCCCTCCAACCGCTTGTGAGTGCCGACACCCCGGTCACCAAGCTTGGGCAGATTTACCATTAAATCATCAATAATCCAAATCGTCTGTCATCAATGGCGATTGACATTGATGAAAAATCAGAGAATGGAAACGGTGTCAGTGCAGTTTACCATGTTCTGAAACTGGAGCGGAGAGGGGGCGAGCGAGAGAGAGAGAGAGAGAGAGAGAGAGAGAGAGAGAGAGAGAGAGAGAGAGAGAGAGAGAGAGACAGAGACAGAGAGAGCGAGACAGAGAGACAGAGAGAGGGAGGGAGAGGGAGAAGAGGCAGAGGCTCGCCCCCCCTCTCCCTCCTTTGCCACAATACTTGACGCTCTGTATGACCCGAACCTTAACCATAACCATAACCATAACCCTTCCCAGATAAACTGGTGACCATTGCCCCCCCCCAGCAGTCGCCGACTGGAATTTTGCGAGATTTGCCAAAGCCCAGCGTCACCAGGACGGAGCACCGGGCTGGAGCCGCCGCCGCCTTTCAAGGAAAAACTGAAAACTGTCACTCGCACCGCGTTCAACAAAACATCTGGCCCAAGCGGCCGACGGCACGGCAGGAGCTGGGCAGCACGCAGCGGGCACGGGGCCTCCTAACACCTCAGTCGAGACGGGAAGCGGCCCCCCTCCCGACCCGGGGCCCCGCGGAAAAGGAGAGAGAATCTGTGGAAGGAGCGACTCCCCCCGGTCCGCTCCCAACGTCCACGCAGAGCATCACAGAGCGCCCCCAAAACTTGTAATACCTACCTGACATGACTGAACTGCACCCTGTGTAGTTCAGTGTGCAGTGATTTCTGTTATTATTATTGTTATTATTATTATTATTATTATTATTATTATTATTATTTATTTTTATTATTATTAGTAGTAGTAGTAGTAGTAGTAGTCGTAGTCGTAGTATTAGTATTGATCAAGAGAAAATCATTTGGATAATATCCTAGTAATCAATAATTATCTGAGTAAGTCAGAGATTGAAAGTAGTAGAAGTTAGTACTACTCAGTATATAAGTGCTACTACTAGTATATGCTGTAAATATTACTACTCAGTACTAGTATACAAGTACTGCTACTCCCTATATAAGTGCTACTAGTAGTATATACTGTAAATATTACTTCTCAGTACTAGTATATAAGTACTGCTACTCCCTATATGAGTACTACTATCAGTATATCAGTACTACTACTCACCTCTAGTATTTCAAACTTTTCGGTGTTCACTCTGCTCCAAGTTTTCTTCAGGCGAGAAACAGGACTCATATTCATTCCAGCTGTGGGGGGCGAGAGACAGAGAGAGAGAGAGAGACAGAGAGAGAGACAGAGAGAGAGCGAGAGAGAGAGGGAGTGGTCATGCTCACATGAGCTCCTGAAACGTTTGTTGTAAAACTGGAAAAAATACCTTTTAAAGTAGAATAAACCTGGACATATATATTTACAAAGAGCCTAAAGAGGATTATAGCAGCTGCAACATATTTTCACCACACTTCCAAGACCTTCCAAGGAGTTAAAAACTATTGTTTTGCACAAAATGACCTGAAAGGACACTCTGAAGCGAGGATCCACAAAGGAACCAACTCAGGGATTGTTTCTCTGCTGATGAAACTGAGCACCTGGGAACAACCTGAGTGAGCACCGCCAGTCGGGGGTACCTTCAAATCCAAAGGGGTGAACAAAAAGTGAACAACTGCCTGTGCTGCCGGTGCTCGTCCGGCGCTCATGAACAGTCGATTGTTTAAGTTGCTGTCTCCTCTTCTGTTTCGTTCCCAGTCACACCGGAACCATGACACGCCCCCTTTCCCGCGCGTTCACGCCGAACGCGACGCACCAGGAAGAAAAACAGGCATTTCTCCTGGCAACGGGAAAGGTGTCACAGCAGGAGACGCGGCGCCCAAGCTCCAGGAGGCAGCGAGAAGGTCATCGACGGCGAACCTATGGGAGCCCACCCCCAGCCACTGTGGGTGGCGGTGGGCTCCCATAGGTTCGCCAATCGACAGCACCGCCAAGTCAAGAGCCAGAAACCCAAGAAACCCCTCAGCCAACAACCCCCGCCACCGGAGCCCCGGAAAGCCACCGCACACAGAATCCACGGACGCGGCTCAAACGTGGAGGTGGGCGGCAGAGAAAAACCAAAACCTTCCCAGACCACAGGGTTGCTCCGCTCCACACATGCCGTCGGGCCGCTGACAGAGGACCACCGGGGGTCCACATCCTCATCCACACCGGAAGATGGTCTGCATCTTGTTTTTTCCATTGGCAGGAGATTGAAAAAATAATAATAATGAAAAAAATAAAATAAAAAGATTTTACTGCAGAAAAATGAATAATTTTGAATGAATGTCATGTTGTGGTGAAGGGCATGGAGTAAAATCTATTCACTGATCCCATTCCTGATTCCCGGACGCTTGATTGTTGATAAAAAAAATAAATAGAAAAATACAGTTAGTAACTATAAACTGTAAACAAAATGTGAATATTTAAAAGATCCCTTTCTCCTGCTTTGTGCAGCAGTCCTGGTAATTCACTTTATTTTTCCTGGAATTGAATTTTCTCTGCTGCTGCTTTTTTATTATTATTTCTGTTTTAGCTTGAATTAGTTTTATCACTGAACATGACGTCAGGAAGTAACAGCGTCTGGAAGCTCTCTGCTGCTTCCTGTTATTTCTTGTTGTAACCCATTTGTGGATTGGGAGGACCTCAGATATGGCCTGACAAAGATTTTATGGAAAATAGGCTAATAATAATAATAATAATAATAAAGAATACTTTTAATATTGCTAATAATAATAAAATTGAATATTATTAATATTACTATTATTATTGCTCATAATAATAATAATAAAAAATAGAATACTATTAATATTGTCAATAATAATAATAATAATCATAATAATAATAATAACAATAATAATAATAATAATAAAGAATACTATTAATATTGCTAATAATAATAATAATAATAATAATAATAATAAAATATAATACTATTTATATTGTTAATAATAATAATAATAATAAAATAGAATACTATTTTAATTGTTAATAACAATAATAATCATCATCATAATAAATACAAGTCGAAATGTTGTAGTTTTAAGACCTTTTTAAGACCAGTCATTTGACAAATGTTCACATAAGTAAATACATGGATAAATAAAATTTGATAAAATGTTAATACTGAAATGATGACCTAATAAATTCAGTTTGAGGACATTTTGATTACCTCATAAATTCTAATTTTATACTATTTAATGACTTTAAGGTCTAAAAAAACAACATTTAAATACTAATGAATGGCCTTTGAATGGTTACTTAGCACCACCTTGCAGTATTTATTGTTACACTAATGTTGTTGTTACACTAATCTCTGTCGCATGTAGCTTGAATGTTATTCTCCCTTGTAAGTCGCTTTGGATAAAAGCGTCTGCTAAATGACTAAATGTAAATGTAATGTAAATGTTTTAAGACCCTTGAAGGACCTGCAGATACTGGCTCTTCATTTGGTATTTTATCTTTTTTCCCCCATTTGTAAATATAAACTCATTGTGTTCCATTAAACCCGGTGCCGTGTCCCTGCACATTTTGCAGCATTGGAGCCAGTCACCACCACAAACTGTAGGAGTCGAAAACACTCCGAAACATGTTCCGTGTTTGTGACATCACACGTGGCGTTGGCTTGCAGCTCCAGATCAGCGGGTCCGAAACGCGTCCGTATTATTTTAGCCCCAAAGGTTTAAA
Organism: Zeus faber; assembly: GCF_960531495.2. Classification (NCBI taxonomy): domain Eukaryota; kingdom Metazoa; phylum Chordata; class Actinopteri; order Zeiformes; family Zeidae; genus Zeus; species Zeus faber. The sequence continues at coordinate 29,173,793 of NC_137204.1, read as the reverse complement.
AAGTGGAAGAAATGTGTGCGAGGGACAAGCAGTGTTGAATGCGTTGGAATGGAACCTCCACACGGAGTGATCTCCTTCCACAGAGACACCGTGAGGCAGGACGGCACCACAGGCAGATCTGGCAACCCAGGCAAAATACTGTGACGACCACCATAGTGTAACAGAGCGACGGCCGCCTCCTGACCAGGATAACCACATGGTATGCAAGCTACTACTGCTAACTATATACAGTATACACATTTGTATAGCAATACTATATACAGTATACACATTTATATAGTAATACTATATACAGTATACACATTCATATAGTAATACTATAAACAGTATGCACATTTATATAGTAATACTATATACAGTATACACATTCATATAGTAATACTATATACAGTGTACACATTCATCTCACTACGATATACCCCTTGAAATGCATCATCTCGTAAAGTTGCCGAAAACGTTTACCAACTAGAGATGCACCGTTTGCAATTCCCTTGACCGATGCAGGTGACTGAAGTCTTACCTGCTGGTTCTGATTTTGGCCGATTCTGATTTTCCTTCAGTTGTATGTTGATAATAAAACATTGACTATTAAATAACTTGTGCACTGTCGTCCCATCATTTTGAGTTCATATCATGGATCATTTGGTGTCATTGGGTCGATCTGCTGTACGTCAACGACAGACACATGGAGTGATGTGATGACGCTCACGTGACAGGACAGCTGCACATACGGAGCCATGCAATTTGATAGATATTATACTAATATACTGCCAGCAATAACATATATGATACTGTTCATTATTCACTGTGGAACAATAATACAACATGAAACTGTCCCTGAGTTACAGTAAAATACAACATGGAACTGTCACCAAGTTTCAGTAGAATACAACCTGTAAGTCATTGAGGTTTAGTAGAACACAACCTAAAACTAACATGGAAATGTCCAGTTCAACCTTCAAATCAAAGTCATTTTCACTTCAAGTGCAAATATACCTTTCTACTGTATTGATGTGGTACTTGCCGTTCCAAAATAAAGTCGTCATAATAAATGTGCGACTCTTTTCACTGTGCTTCACTGGAAGTCCTCCTTCACTCAGCGCGCATGAAACCAACTGAATCAAATGGAACGACTGCTTTTACTGAGTGAATGGTCAAGAAGCGAGTGTCAAAAAGGAGTGGAACCTTTGCACCATGAAGCAGCAGAGCAGACGCTGCTGTAGTGACACTGATACAAACACAGTCTGCACAATGTTGGAGTATTGTCAGGGCATGAATAGGTCTTTTAACCAATCTTCTTCACCTTGAAGTACCACCAAACGGCGACGTCTTCTCTCTTTCTCTCTTTGTTGAGCGTCAACCACACAACTACGTTGCGTCGTGTCGGCGTTGGGGTTTGAGTGTCGGAGCATTTTTGCCAGAACGCGAGGAAGAACCGCGAGCGCAGTATGGGGCGTGGTCATTGCAGCTGCGTTCATTGCAAACTCGGAAAGTTGCAACTCGTTTTGGTGGTCACGCCGACGTGAAGAGGAGCGACAACACAAACTGATGCCACGCTCCATCGAAACATTGTGATTGGTGTTGATACTGGTGTCAGGTGTATTGCTGTTGCTGTTGTTGGTTTATCTATTATTATTATTATTATTATTGTTATGGAAGTTATATCATACTTACTGATGATGGCCATGAGGGAGTTGAAGTTGCCGATGTTGAAACACTCCTGAGCGACGTCGATGAAGAACTCGACAGCACGAGCCCGGTGCTTCTTCTTCACCGGCTGGATGAGGGGGAGGAAGCGTAGGTGAAGGTGAAGAGAGGGAGGGAGATGGGCGGGCGGACAGGCAGACAGACAGGCAGGCAGACAGACAGGTCTCACCATGCAGATCTCAGTAGCCACCAGGTAGCTGAGTCTGTTGAACCAGTTGACGTACGCCTCCAGGTTGCTGGTCTTGCGCTTCCTGAAGAATCCCTACGGGAGGAAAGTACGAAGCTTAGTATCCATCAAATCATATCCATCCCTCATACCCTGTGCACACAGAGTACTCTTTCCTGACACACAGTACTCTTTAATATCACAAAGTACTCTTTAATATCAAATAGTACCCTTTATATCACATTTTACTCTTTAATAGTAGTCTTTCATATCATATAGTATTCTTTAATATCATATAGTACTCATAACTATCATATAGTACTCTTTACTATCATATAGTACTCTTTCATATCACATAGTACTTTTTAGTATCACATAGTACTCTTTACTCCTGGTGGATAAAAAAACAATTAAAAAAAACGTAGTTTGAGGATTCAATCTTAATTCTGCCCAAGCCCACACGGCAACCACACGGAGATTAGATTTAAAATGATCAAACTAATTTTTAACACACACACACACACACACACACACACACACACACACACACACACACACACACACACACACACACACACACACACACACACACACACACACACACACACACACACACACACACACACACACCCCAGGGGTTGGATGTCATGCCGTTGTGTATTTTGGTGACGGTGCAGTTTGGTAAAAGCACTTTAAATAAATAAACTCCACCTGACTCTGCGCTTTTTAGGGTGATTACGCAACGAGTCTCTCCTGAAGCCTTACACAACGCAGGCTGCCCACCAAACCCCTCCACTCCTCCACTCCTCCACTCCTCCACCCCTCCACCCCTCTTTTAGCCTCTCCATTCTGACTCATTCAGCTCCACACAAAGGGATGTTATGCAACAGGAAGTGAAGCGATGGACGCAGCGTGTTGTCAAACAGCCTCCGTCAGGACGGATGGAGCGGTTACTGGAATAATTACTTTTTACATTATATATCAATATGGTCATCACAGAGAATTTTACACAATATACATTTTACACTATATTTTTACTGTATATATATTTTACACATACATGTGTTTTTATTGTTGTTTGCATTATTCTTCTTTTCTTTTTATACACAGTATATTTCTAGAGCTAGACGTACTCATTTTTATGTAATAAATACCAATATTTACATATTTTGACAACCCGTGTACATATTCTCACTTACTGTACTTACAGTATCCCTGCATCACGCTCCCTGGCTGAGCTGCTTTAGTACTTCCTAATCTTATCTGTATTGATACAGATGTAGATAGATTGATATATATATATTTATTTATTGATTGAATAATATATCATGTAGATAGATCGTTAAGAACATTTATTTATTGATTGATTATTGTATCAAGTAGATAGATTGATATATACATTTATTTATTGATTAATATACAATGCAGATAGACTGATGTTGATGGATATTGACCTTGTGGTTTTCCAGAGGGTCCTTCATGGCGAAGGTCTGGATGAATTCCTCCGGACCAATGAAACTCAGCCTGTCCTGGATGGAGAGGTGACGGAGGACAGAAGAGACGGAGTTAGAGCCACTCAGCTGATCAGAGCGGAGGGGAGTATCAGACGCTCAAGTAGGATCTGTGAAAACGAGGAATCCTTCCTCCTCAGCCGCTTTGGACGTTCGAAGAGCGGTGGAAACGGTGCATTTAGATTGATGGTTCGATTCCAATCGAATCAGTACGTCTCTAAGCCCCTCCCACAGTCTCTGCGGCGCAATCGGTTAGCGCCTGCGGCCGCTCGCCAGGGGGTTGGCGGCTTGAGCCCACCCAGGGACAGTTCGATTCCTCCCCTTCCCACCCAGGGACGGTTCGATTCCTCCCCTTCCCACCCTGGTTTTTTGAGAGAGGTTTTAAGGAAATACATGGAGCTCCCATGGTTTAACAGAACAAGGACAGCTACGCTACCACCTCCAGCCAAGGAGCTTCCATGAGCTGTTCAACAGAACAAGGTGTTTCATTTACATCACACCTACTAGCTATTAAACTAGTTATAGTAGTTGTAAAAACAGCCATACTAGTAATAAAAACAGTCATACTAGATGTAAGAACAGCTATACTTGTAATAAAAACAGTCATAATAGTTATAAAGACAGCCATACTAGTAATAAAAACAGTCATACTAGATGTAAGAACAGCTATACTTGTAATAAAAACAGTCATAATAGTTATAAAGACAGCCATACTAGTAATAAAAACATTCATACTAGTCATACAAGTTATTAAATCCTTTTTAATCAGTATGGCATCTCCATGTATCATTGTATTCAGTAAGCAGTGTGTAAAAAGCAGGATAAGGTGCAGCCAGACGGTCAGACCTGGCAACCCTGTGGGGTTATGTAGAGGAAGCGACCGTGTGGCTGTCTCACCAGTTCGATGTGCGTGAGCTGCTGTGCGAGGACGAAGGCGTCGTCGCAGACACTCAGCACGTCGCAGCGCTGCCCCGACGACTGCTTGCTCTTCAGGGAGGCGGGGCGCTCCGTCGCCACGGCGACCAGCGCGGCCACCGCCTCCTCGTACTGACCGAGGGCCGAGAGGCGCTTGATGAGCCGCTGGGTCATCTGCTGCATGGCCCGCCACGAGTACTGGGGATAACATGCACGCATTGACATAGGTTATCACACGCAATACTACTTGGTCAAGCTGGTCCAGCCAGTGGCCCCACCTAGTGACCCCACCTAGTGACCCCACCAAGTGACCCCACCAAGTGACCCCACCAAGTGACCCCACCTGGAAACGACCATAGAAGACCCGGAGGGATAACGGCGGGAATGAATAACGGTAAATGGGATTGTCATATGGTTGTGTGCGTGTGCATGTCCTTCCCGGGATGAGAATTCATGATATTTTTCGTGGAAATCGCACAAATGAATGCAACCAATCTCCACGGTAATTGCCGGAGCTCGCAGTTTTGCAAGCTGAGGCGACTTTTACAAAATCAAAAAGGTCCAAATCAACTGAGCGCTGTTTTTTTTGGGTGCTTACTGTATGTTGAGTTTAGACTTAGTAACGCAGTGTCCTGTCACTTTGAGCCCATGGTGCTTTAGATTCAGAAAATGAAAAAAGAGGAACAAAACATTTCTGTGACGTGGAATATTATTATATATATTATATAATATGATAGAAAGGGTTTTTGTTCAATTCCCCAAATTTAACTGCCATCAAGCATTTCCAGTGGCAATCCACAAACCCCTCCATATTAAACATTTTAATTCATAAACAGTTCTAATCTATATAGGTATTTTTTTTTATTTTTTATGATTATACAGCAATTATAACTCCTCCCGTATGTTGATAAGAGCGCAGTATGCACCTCGTCGCCGCGGGCAACGTGGTGCATCATGTCTTTGAGGCATCGCATCATCAGCTCGTCCCTGAAGTCGTAAGGAAACGTCTCCGTCCACTCGGTCAGAAGCTGCACCAGTTTAGGAGCAACCTCACGGATACGGATCTGCAGGTAGACAGATAGACAGATAAACATATAGATATATGGACAGACAGACAGACAGATAGACAGATAGATAGATACATAGATAGATAGATAGATAGATAGATAGATAGATAGATAGATAGATAGATAGATAGATAGATAGATAGATAGATAGATAGACACACAGACAGACAAACGGATGGATAGATAGATTGACAGACAGGCAGACAGACAGACAGGCAGACAGGCAGACAGACATCATGTAATTCCCACCTTGTCCAGAAGGGGGTCTCCAGAGAGCTGCTGCTCGACACAGAGGTGACACACCCGGGTCATCAGTTGGAACGGGTGCAGGAAGAGGCGCGAGCTGAGCAGGAAGGTGAACACGTACGACCTCTAGGGGGCGCAAAGCAGCACAGAAACAGATCTTTACATCCAGGACGTCATAGCAGCAGTCTATGCATATTCATTCACATGAAACACTTTCCCGGTGTGCAATCTGGAAGATCTGCACCACAGACGAGTTATTAAGTCAAGAAAGATTCTTACCCAGCCTCAATCTGCCGCTCCAAGGTCTAAACATGCAAACAATTAGCCAAGCCGGGCTCCAAAAGTAAGAATAAAAGGAAAAGCTGAATTGCTCCTGTCGTGAATTGAGAATTTTGGCACCTAAAAGGAGGGCAAGCAGAGGTTGAGGACCCCTGTTCTCGTCCAAAGCGTGTGCTTGGAACTCACATCAGGGTAGTAGTCCACCGTGGGCACCAGGTGCTGGATCAGCGCTTCCAGGGACCCCGACACCAAGCTGTTGTCGTGGTAACACATCTCCCCGTAGCTGGCGGTGACGCCGCTGCCGTTTCCGTAGTGGCGTTCCTTGGCCGCCGCGGCGACAGCAGCGTTGTTGCGGTAGGACGACTGGTCGCTGCCGGAGCTGGTGCCGGACGCGTTGCGGTAGCGGTCGCTGCTGGAGCCGGTGCTGGAGTGGCGGTACAGGCGCCCGCTGCAGGAGGCGGAGCCCGGGTGGTTCGGGTGGGGCTGTGACGTGCAGTACCGGCTTTCTGCGCTCGGACAGGCGCTGGCGCTGCTGTAAATATGCTCCCTGGCGGCGGCGGTGGCGGGCGCGGTGCAGTACAGACCGCGGGGCTGTGGGACGTCGTAGGGGTTCTCGGCGTCCCCGTAGCCGTTGTTGTACAGGTTTTCTTTGGCGGCTTGGGCTTGGGTGGTGGCGGGAGGGTGGTGGTGATGGTGGCAGGCGGTGTTGGCGTTGCGGTAGGGGCTGTGGGGCTGGGTGGCGCAGCCATTGGTGTACGGAGCGCAGGGGCCGAACTTGCCGGCGTACGGCGTGGTGGGAGGCATGGCAACCTGCGATGGGAGCATTACAACTTTAGACACCAAACGCATCAATCGACACCAGCGTCCTCCTGCACGCGATGCTCCCCAACCAGCAGGTGGCGCTGAACCTGAGGGACTCAATGCAACCTCCAGCTGCAGTACCACACACTGCAGGACGGGGCGCCAGAGCAAGAGACAACAGACAGACAGACGTTCAGTCAGACAAACAGACAGGCGGGCAAGCAAGATGACATCCGGACAGACGGACAGACAGATAAGACAGGCAGACAGAAAGGCAGGCAAGCAGGACGACAGACAGAAAGGCAGGCAAGCAGGACGACAGACTGAAAGGCAGGCAAGCAGGGCGACAGACAGAAAGGCAGGCAGACAGAGACAGACACGCAGGCAGCATTGTGTCTAAATGGTGCAGATAATTGGATCAAGAGCAGGAAGCTGATCCCAGCTCAGCACCAGGAGAACTTTAACTCCAGAGCTGGAACCACAGCTGCTGTGCACACACACACACACACACACACACACACACACACACACACACACACACCTAATACTGTATCCATACTGTGGCGCCTGGCCTCCCACCAGCATAATCCAGGTTGGTATGTTTATGACACACATAAACATACACAAAGGCTTGAGTGACACTCACACACACACACACACACACACACACACACTAACCGCCTGGCCCAGTTCCAGGACTGAGCTCTGACGGCTGCTATTTCTCCCAACGCCGTTAAAAGAGACTGACACTCTGACCAACACAACTGACTATTTCTGTATTCGTCTATTTTTCCTTGAATATATACAGTATATATATATATACTGTTATATATTATTAGATATACTGTTATACATTATTATATATGTACACTGTTACGTATTTTTATTATATATATATATATATATATATATATATATATATATATATATATATATATACACACACACACACACACACGGTTATATATTATTTTATATATATATACTGTTATATATTGTTATTATATATATCCCGTGAGTGAGGAGCGTGTGGTGTGAACTGCTCACAACGCCATCCCACTACTCGCCGAGCGCTCACTGACGGCTCGTATCTGGTCCGAGAGAGACCCCTGCATTTCAATGCATTTCAGAGAGCACATGACGAGCAACAAACAAACAAACAAACAAACAAACTAACAAACAAACCAACCAACCACTCTGACTGTAACTGCTTTGTTTGTATCAGGTTCGGACCCAAACTATGCATCAGGAATGGAATCTATCACAAGTCAAGATGATTCAAAGATCCTGTTACGTTAGCGGTGAAATTCAAAAGTCATTGTTGTCATATGATCCCCTTGCTAGGACTCGGATCCCAGGTTTCCCTCATTCAACGTGTTTAGGGTTGACATCTCTAATTTAGGGATCTGTGCACGAAAGGCCCTTAGGAAGACCTAGATAAATAACGAAAAGGGTGGTTTGTAAAACATGTATTTATGTTGAGAGCCGTGTTCAGACAGCTGCCCTCGTCTACTCTACGAGGAATCTTATTGAATTGCTCTGTTTGTGTTGTTGTTGTTCCTGTGCGTGATTTGTCCTCATGGTTTTCTCCAAAAAGAGATTTTGATCTGAAAGGGACGAGCTGATCAAATAAATCCGCCGTATTAACTCGGTGCCCGGCGTCCCCATCATCCGCCATGTCTGCCGTTTCGCAGCCGCCAAACTGCGATGCGAGGCTCAGCCGACGTCCTGGCTTCTCCAAACAGATCCGGGGGAGGAAGAGTCACCGTTTTTTTAGACTCGGCTTTTAAACCTGAAAACAGGATTGGTGTTCTTTCTGAATCCCTCCCTCGTCCCGCCCTCCCTCCCGTGAGTGACATTCGTTTCACAACAGCACCGTCAGGCCGAGTCAAACAAAGGCTCTGGAAGTTGTGCTGGTTCCCGGGGGGGGCCCCGGCGACAACAATCGGTGCCTGGGGATTAAATATACGGAGCGCACGGGGTACGGGTCAAATACCCCCCTACGCACCGCACGGGTTCAAAACAAACATGCTGCACCATGAGCCTGAGAGAAGGGTCAGGACGGGAAGCAGGGCGGGAAGCCGGGCGGGAAGCAGGGCGGGAAGCAGGGCGGGAAGCAGGGCAGGGGGCCGGGCGGGAAGCAGGGCGGGAAGCAGGGCGGGAAGCAGGGCGGGAAGCCGGGCGGGAAGCCGGGCGGGAAGCCGGGCGGGAAGCAGGGCAGGGGGCCGGGCGGGAAGCAGGGCAGGGGGCCGGGCGGGAAGCAGGGCGGGAAGCAGGGCGGGAAGCAGGGCAGGAAGCAGGGCAGGGGGCCGGGCGGGAAGCAGGGCGGGAAGCAGGGCAGGGGGCGGGGCGGGAAGCAGGGCGGGAAGCAGGGCGGGAAGCAGGGCAGGAAGCAGGGCAGGGGGCCGGGCGGGAAGCAGGGCGGGAAGCAGGGCGGGAAGCAGGGCAGGAAGCAGGGCAGGGGGCCGGGCGGGAAGCAGGGCGGGAAGCGGGGCGGGAAGCAGGGCGGGAAGCAGGGCGGGAAGCAGGGCGGGAAGCAGGGCGGGAAGCAGGGTGGTCACCCTGGGTGAGTTTAAGTCGGCCATTGGTCCGTCATAGACTTAAATTAAATTCACACACACGCAATTAAACTGTGTTTAATTGTCGTTTTTTATCATTTGCTTCCATCATCATCATGTAAAAAACAACAGTGTCATAAAACATGGCAACCTGTCAAAGAGGAGACCAGAGCCGTTGAACTTTGGAACCCTAACTTCAACGTGGTAAGCTCACTTGCCGAATTTTAAGCATTTTATAACTGAGTTGATGACGATCCTGTATGTCTATAATCCGTATTTCAATATTCTCCCTTGTTGGCAACGGGGCAACCAGACCGCGCAACACTGCTGACAACGGCCCAAATCTGGTTTCGTTTATTCCCCTTTTTGGAGATCCTGCTCCTTACGAGTGACAAAACTGAAAGATTTGCTCAATTCGTCCGAGTCTTTCAGTCCCTGTAACGAGTCGGAGGAGTCGTTTCGGCTCTGACTCAGGAATAGAATTCTCATTTCATTCGGTCCAATTCTTTTTTATAATGGAATGCCAACAAGTAGAGAGTTGAATGTCAAAAAGAGGCAAACCCGTCACTGCTGAGAGGCTGCGGGGCCTGAGGCGCACGGGCGACTTGTGAAACATGACTCGCGGTTCTTTTTGTTCGTAGATCGAGACTCGGTGAATCCGGACTCGGACTCGGGGAATCCGGACTCGGACTCGGGGAATCCGGACTCGGACTCGGGGAATCCGGACTCGGACTCTGTGAATCCGGACTCGGACTCGGGGAATCCGGACTCGGACTCTGTGAAGCAACAGTTGTTACTGTAGCCTGCTACTGCTGACTGTAGTTACCAAAAGGCAAAAGAACGACTCTTTTGCCGAAGTGACTCCCATTAAATGACTCCTGAGTCAATGAAATGATTTGTTCGATACGAAAGCAGCGTTTGCGAGTCTTGCATCACTACTGATGTTTGAGGAATCCTACGACTGCATTGCGTACATCGGGCGATGATGTAATAACTGCTCCAGCAGCTCTTTGGGCAGATCTGCGGTTGAGGGCGAACAGGGGGCCTCGACGCCGTTAAACGGGGACGGCGAGTCTTAATTGTTTCAATCCAAAGCCAGTTGCCCTTGCGGTGAAACCGGACTCACCGACCTGGAGGTGCGTCAGGGTTTGTACAGAGAAACAAAGACATCCACGAGGAAGGTGGTAAACAGCGTTTTGAATATTCCACCCCCGTTTTCATTTTTCTGTGGTCTCAGTACACCAGTCATCTACGACGAGTTGGACCGACAAGATGACGCCGGTACTTTGAACGGACATTAGGCCGGGGACGAGTCAAAGTAGTTAGAAGTCGTCAGAATAACAACCGCAGTCCCAGCCAGAAAGTGTTGAATTCAACCAGAGAAGCACTAGTTGCATTGAGCTGAATCTGTTTTTAACAATCTTAACAGTCAACAAAACAAACCGTTTGAGAGATGCCATCGGACGAAAAACAACACTGTTATTTTAACAGTGTTTACTTTTTATTGTTAATTTCTAGCTTTGTTTCACTGTCTATTGTCAGTTTTCAGGTTCATCGTATGTAGAAAATCTTTCTGTTTTTTTTTAGTTGATTTGTAGATTTACTGCATATCCCAGATTCTTCTTTATTTTCATTTGTATAACTTAATTACTATCTATCTATCTATCTATCTATCTATCTATCATCTAGAGAGAGAAGACTTGACTATACCAAGTACAAACTATAATACACGCTTCACAAATTCACCCAGGTAAAAGAATATTCTACATCTACACAGAAAAAAGTGCAATTTCTTCAAAGTGTTACTCTGGTATCCTACGTCAAACTGGGTCCATGGAAGTAGTTAAATGACCTACCTCAG
>NC_137204.1:29155182-29157682 GCF_960531495.2 Zeus faber | reverse complement strand
GCGGCTCTCGACCCTCTTGGGATCTCGGGACCCTTCCTCCCGGATCGGCTTCTTGGTGGAGGCCACTTCCTGTCGGGACGCTGTAACGGCTCCGCCCGCGCACCTGCATAGGCGAGGCGCGGTCGAAACGCGATGCACCGTGGAGAGGTTCAGACCAAACGCCAGTAACAGGGAAGGCGTGTCCGGGTTTCACCACAACACCTTTTTGATGACAGAGGTCCGAGGACAACGACTGGTCCAAGATAAACAGGACGGACATAGGACTCAAAGAACCAGGATGTCCAACAAGTGGAACCTTGAAGCGGTTCTCCTCCTGAAGCTCAGAACAGGAAAGTACTGAGCTACAGAAGTACTACAGTATCACTACAGTAGCACTGCAGTACAGTAGTGGTACAGTAGTACTGCAGTGCAGTAGTGCGACAGTAGTACTTCAGTACAGTAGGACATGCGAGGGAGTGGAAGGTTGGAAAAAAACAATCTTCATCTCCGCTCCACCTGAAGGTGGTAGGGTCAGAATTTGGCTTAAACGGCATGGATCCCTGGACCCGCGACTGCCTGGAATCCATGGTTCAGGCTGCTGCAGGTGCCCCCGTGTCGGCAGTGTCTTCTTGGCACATTCCGACCTTGAGACCAAACGGCCGCGGTTTGAATGGCACGACCTACATGAGTGCTGTCGCTGCCCACGGCATCCCGTCATGGCCACAGTCTGCCCATCTTGTCATGCTGCTTCTAACAGGACGCGCCATCTATGGAGACCTTTGCGATGTGGTAAATGCAGCGTGAATGTGCAGCAACGGTGTGATGTTCCAACGTCAACATGGAGACCGATCTCAGAAATGTTTCTAGTACCTTGTTGAATCCATGCCAGGAATAACCCAGGCCGTTCCGGGGGCAAAGCGGGATCCTAGCCCGTACTAAAAACAGCGGTGATGCATTTCCGCTGCTCCGTGCCCTTATAAACCCCGAACAAACCCTTGACTTGGGGTCCTACGAAACCTTTGTTCCCAGAATGGAGGAAAAGCTCATTGTTGGGAGGTAGTTGGTATCCCCGGTGGGGTTTGCCACTTGATTTGTGCGGTAATGTTGCACATATTGACATATTATATGTTATATTATATTTTATAAAGAAATATAAACAAGTATAAAAATAACCGTGTCACACAAACAACGACAAAATAAATGAATGCAGCTCCGTGCGCGCCAGTCTGTTTATACGCTGCTTTGGCAACTACTCACGATGAGTTGAACAGGAACGGCCACAAGCGACGGCGATCGCTTCTGGTGTGGCGTACGTTTCGACAGTTGCCTGTCGCATGTGAGGCAACAGGCAGCAATGGGTTGAAAGCCAAAACAGTGAAAACAGGGACGACTCGTCAGCGGCACAGACTCTCAGGAAATGCACGACGGGCGCCTCTCTCCTCGAATGTCTCCGGGCGGCGCGTCAGGCTGTGTGAGGCGCCTCCATCGGACCCGGATGCGGGAAGGCGACTCGGGGTGATGGGGCAGATGACATCAGCAGCTCCGGGTGGTGTTTTGGTGGGGGGGGGGGTTTGGGGACTGACTTCCCCCCGGGGGCACAGCTGGGTGCTGCCACCGGGGAAAGGGGCGTTAATGTGTGTGATTCAGTATTGAACAGTGACTCTCAACTGTTTTTCGGCTCCAGGGTCGGGGCGTCGTCGCCTCACAGCGAGGAGGTCGTGGGTTTGAATCCGAATCCCACATTCGCAGGTTCTCCCCATGTTCATGTGGGTTTCCTCCGGTTTCCCCCTAAAGGCAACAGGGTTGGGCTCTCCTGCCCACGCCCCTGAGCAAGGCGTCAAGGGTCTCGAACCTCGACGAGGTCGGTCCCTGGGCGTCGTTTCTCCCAGACCCTAAAATACGAGGTTGGATCACATAGGGAGAAGTGACCCCCCCCCGGACGGATCAGTCATGTCAATAGAGCTGATGAGGACACGGGTGTGCTGCCTTTTTAATATTGAAATGAACAAAACAACACAGTGAGGAAATGGTTTAAAAACAGATCTTAAAAGCCCATGACCTTCAGATCAGCCCGGCCCGTGACAGTGTTGATGTGAGGTGCGTACAATGAATTAGTTCCTTTGTTTTGTTTTTTCGAGGGCTGGGGGTGGGGATCAGAGGTTCACAGGGGGAAGGGGGGCAAACGGAGCTGCATTCAGGTGGAACAAACAAGCAGTTTTTTTTTTTTGGAGACGGGTGAGTGGGGGTGAGGAGGAGGGGGCAGTGGACTGAAAGAGAGGGGTGGGATAACATGGGGGGAGGGGGAGATCGATTTGGGCGGTGGGCGGGTGACTCACAGGGCTTCCAGTAAGGAGTCTGAGTCAGATACTGGAAGCCCCCTGTCTCCCAGTCTGGGGGACGATAGGGGGGAGTCCCGGCGGAGAGACATACGCTGGTTTGAACATTAGCAGAATCAAAACAAGGCAGTGGAACAGCCTTCACAGGTTTCAGAAGCGGCTCCAGTCTTAACGGGAGCTGATGT
>NC_137204.1:29142682-29152682 GCF_960531495.2 Zeus faber | reverse complement strand
AATTCTCTCAGCCATTTTTGGGATATGCAATAGTGACCGAATGGCCTTAATAGGCCCCCGGACCAGGGGTTTCCCACCCCGCTTCTGGGGTTTCTCTCCCATTGTCAAGGATCTGGTGAAAAACAAACGTGTTTTCTTCCAGTGGTGGAATTGTTCTCCCACACGGGCTGCTTGGACAGGAAAACAGTTTGGCACTGGGGGTGTTTTTCTGTCCTTATTTGCAGGTGGACCACCACCACCATCAGAAGGTCCTCCATTAGAATGTCCTCCATCAGAAGGTCCTCCATCAGAAGGTCCTCCTTCTGAAGGTCCTCCATCAGAAGGTCCTCCATCAGAATGTCCTCCATCAGAAGGTCCTCCTTCTGAAGGTCCTCCATATGAAAGTCCTCCTTCTGAAGGTCCTCCATATGAAGGTCCTCCATCAGAAGGTCCTCCATATGAAGGTCCTCCATCAGAAGGTTCTCCATCAGAAGGTCCTCCATCAGAAGGTCCTCCATCAGAAGGTCCTCCATATGAAGGTCCTCCATATGAAGGTCCTCCATATGAAGGTCCTCCTCTGGAAGCAGGAAGTCCAGGGGGGGATGTGGCTGTGACACAAACAGGAAGCTTCATGTTTCCCCTTTGGAGCCTCCTCCCTCGTTCCCAAATTCCTCACTTTCTCTCTGACCTAAAAATGGTTCTTTCTTTTTTCTTTTTTTGGAGGAAAAATAAAAGGGACCAGAAAAGGGACCAGAACGGGGACCAGGGCCAGGGCCTGGGACAGGACCATGAACAGGGCCAGGGCCAGGGCCAGGGCCAGGGCCTGGGACAGGACCATGAACAGGGCCAGGGCCAGGGCCTGGGACAGGACCATGAACAGGGCCAGGGCCAGGGCCAGGGCAAAAGCCTGGGACAGGACCACGAACAGGGCCAGGGCCAGGGCGAGGGCCAGTGCCAGGGCCAGGGCCAGGACCAGGACCAGGAACAGGGTCAGGGACAGGGTCAGGGCCAGGACCAGGACCTGGGCCAGGGCCAGGGCCAGGGACAGGACCAGCACCAGGAACAGGGCCAGGGCCAGGTCCAGGAACAGGGCCAGGACCAGGGACAGGAACAGGCCCAGGGCCAGGGCCAGGGCCAGGGCCAGGACCAGGAACAGGGTCAGGGACCAGGGCCAGGGCCAGGGCCAGGACCAGGAACAGGGTCAGGGATAGGGCCAGGACCAGGGCCAGGGACAAGACCAGGACCACGGCCAGAAACAGGGCCAGGGATGGGACCAGGACCTTACATAACAGGTTCCTTCCTAAATATAATCAATTTTTCCATATATCTATCATTCTGTCCATCCCTCCTCCTCCACCTCCACCTCCTCCTCCTCCTCCTCCTCCTCCACCTCCTCCACCTCCTCCTCCTCCTCCACCTCCTCCTCCTCCTCCTCCTCCTCTCCGTTCCTTCGTTCCTCCCTCTGTCTCGTTCCATCGGCCTCTACAACAATAACAGCCTCTCAGTGTGAGACAATAACAAACAGAGTCACTAACGGGTCACAGCGCCGCTGCACCCCAACCTGGTGTGTGTGTGTGTGTGTGTGTGTGTGTGTGTGTGTGTGTGTGTGTGTGTGTGTGTGTGTGTGTGTGTGTGTGTGTGTGTGTGTGTGTGTGTGTGTGTGTGTGTGTGCTTCTTCTCATGCACACAGTGTTTGCTGCCAGACGGTTTGTTTTTGGTGACGTTCCCCAGTGGATGAAACTCTAAATTTATCTCCAAAACCTTCTGCAGGACTAGTGGCTAGAACGATAGACAGATAGATAGATAGATAGATAGATAGATAGACAGATAGATAGATAGATAGATAGATAGATAGACAGATAGACAGATAGATAGATAGACAGATAGACAGATAGATAGATAGATAGATAGATAGATAGATAGATAGATAGATAGATAGATAGATAGATAGATAGATAGATAGATAGATAGATAGATAGATAGATAGATAGATAGATAGACAGATAGATAGATAGATTGATTGATATGTATTTATATAGTTAAAAATGGTTAAATATGGTTTTTCAAGATTCAAGATTCAAGAGGTTTATTTGTCACATACAGTACATATACAGTACATACTTTCATAAATATATGCAATGAAATCTCTTTGCAACTAACCCGGAAATCATGCACAATTGTTACTAAAGAGAACATAATAGCTAACCTAATTCCTACCTAGCAGCTAACTGAACTCACTGATCCTAAAATGTAATGCAGTTAGTGAATAGAATAATATACATAGAATAAAATAAAAATAAAATAAGACTCAAAAAGATAATACAGACTAGTAATAATAGTAGTAAGTAATAATAGTAACAATATAGACTAATATAGGCTATTTGATTTATGCAGTAAAAATATTTACAGTTTATTATACAACAGTACGACACAGCAATACAGTAACACTGAACAGAACAACAATACAGAACAGTATGCAGTACAGTATGCAGTAACCCAGAACTGTGATACAGTATGCAGCACAGTATGCAGTAATAGAGAACAGTGATACAGTATGCAGTACAGTATGCTACATAGAGTACAGTAAGGCAGTGGGGCCTGTGTGTGTGTCTCAGTACTTTTTGTTAGGACCCCTGGTGAGGTCAGCGTTGACAGTTCTTATGGCTTGATGAAGAAACTCTGTCTCAGTCTCTCTGTCCTCGTGTGGCTGCGGAGGCTCTTGGCTGATCCTTCATGATGCTGCAGCTCTGCTACTACACCTCCTGGTGTATAACTCCTGCAAGGGGGGGAGGGTAGTTCCAGTGGTATGTTCAGCTGAACGCACCACCCTCTGCAGGGCCCGCCTGTGCTGAGCAGTACAGTTCCTAAACCAGGCAGTGATGTTGCCTGTCAGGATGCTCTCCACTGCTCCACAGTAGAAGGACTTGAGGATCCTCACCGAGACCCGGAATTTCCTCAGCTGCCTGAGGTGGTAAAGACGCTGCCTCGCCTTTCTCACCAGAGTGTCTGTGTGTAAAGTCCATGTTAAGTCCTCTGTGATGTGGACTCCCAGGTACTTGAAGCTGCTCACCCTGTCCACAGAAGTCCCATTAATCACCAAGAGCGTGTGCGTCCTTGGTTGTAATCCTCGCCTAGAGTCCACAATCAGCTCCTTAGTTTTGCTGACGTTCAGGTGGAGGCTGTTGTCCTGGCACCAGAGTGACAGGTCAGCCACCTCCTCGTGGTAGACCTTCTCATCGCAGTCGGTGATCAGGCCCACAACAACGGTGTCGTCAGCAAACTTGATGGTGGTGTTGGAGCTGGACCTGGCCACACAGTCATGTGTGTACAGGGAGCACAGTAGGGGGCTGAGGACGCATTATATATGTTTATATATGTAACATATGATTATATATGTTAATATATGGTTAAATATGGTTAAATATAGTTAAATATAGTTATATATGGTTAAATATAGTTAAATATGGTTAAATATGGTTAAATATGGTTAAATATGGTTAGATATAGTTAAATATGGTTATATATGGTTAACTATGGTTAGATATGGTTAAATATGGTTAGATATGGTTCAATATGGTTATATTTGGTTAACTTTGTTACATATGGTTAGATATGGTTCGAGATGGTTATATTTGGTTAACTCTGGTTATATATGGTTAACTATGGTTATATATAGTTAACTATGGTTATATATGGTCATATATGGTCAACTATAGTCACATATGGTCACATATGGCCACATATGCTCAAATATGGTCATATATGGTTATATATGGTTCTATATGGTTAAATATGGCTAAATATGGCTGTATATATAATCAGATATAAAATGATAGTGATCTGGTCTTTTTGAAGCAGTGACCCTGGAAGTGTCTGGTTTTGAAGCGTCTGAATCGGCATATTGTCCTGGTGGACTGGTTAGGAGGTCAGAGGTCAGAGGTCAGGGGGTCACTCTGTGACCCACTTCCACAACAACTAACTTGTAGATCTATTAACTATTGTTGTCTCTGTTGAAGTCTGGGTCTTTTTTAAATAGCATGTTTTTTCACTTTTTCTTCTGCTTCAACTATTCTATTGTGACTCTATGAGGTCATTACGAGCACGCTCATTACGGAGGAAAACATGAGAAAAATGTCATGACAACTATGTTACAGGATGATAGAATTAGTGAGTGCAACACTATTGATGATGATAATAATACAACACATAAATGTAATAAATAAAAGATAAATTAAAGAATCCATAATCCCCCCCAAAATGATGGTGAACACATGATGATATATACTGCATATATACACAGTATATATATACAGTGGTATTAATATTATTTTTATTATTAAAAATATTCAGTTTATTTATATTATATTCCATTCTACTGCTTTCAATTCTATTCTAGGTTAACTCGATCCCATCTGGCTTCCTTGACTTTGGGACATTTCGAAATGTGTATGGCCCTAAGGCACCATTTCATTTTTCTCAGTTTTGTTCTAATCGTTGTTTTTTCCCTGCAGGTTTTCATCGTGTGGCTCCTTCTTCACTTCCGTTCTGGAAACATTTCCTCGTTTCTTCCAGTCCCTCACTTTGCTTTCCTCCATCGTGTTCCTTCCTGCTATTCAAACCAGGAAGCAGGAGTGTGAGTGTGTAGATATACAGCTGATCAGGGATCGGCCATGTTGGAAGGATTTATTATCTGGTTAGATCTGAAGAGATATGTCTTGATAATGATACTGAACCATGTGGCAATATGAGACCATGTGGTGATACATGAGACTGTGCAGCGATATGAGACCATGTGCTGATACATGACACTGTGTGGTGATATGAGGCCGTGTGGTGATACATGAGACTGTCCAGTGATATGAGATCATGTGGTGATACAGGGGACTATGCGGCGATATGAGACTGTGTGGTGATACATGAGACTGTGCGGCGATATATTGCCGCGTGGTGATACAAGAGACTGTGCGGCAATATGAGGCCGTGTGGTGATACATGAGACTGTGCGGCGATATGAGGCCGTGTGGTGATACATGAGACTGTGCGGCGATATGAGGCCGTGTGGTTATACATGAGGCTGTGCGGCGATATGAGGCCGTGTGGTGATACATGAGACTGTGCGGCGATATGAGGCCATGTGGTGATACATGAGACTGTGCGGCGATATGAGGCCGTGTGGTTATACATGAGACTGTGCGGCGATATGAGGCCGTGTGGTGATACATGAGACTGTGTGGTGATATGAGACCGTGTGGGGATTTCAGGTAACATCCTCTGACCTTCATTCAGTTTTAGTAGAATATCTGTGACATTTAAGGGTGTCTACTCTTTACGGGACCTCAACTCTAATTTTACACAACCTCCACTCTACCTCCAACCACTCAAGTCTACCTTTACCTACTTCTACCACTACTCAAACTCTACTTTACCTCATGTCTGCCTCTGCCACTACTCTACTGTACCTCTATTCTTCTCTGCTCTATCTCTAGTCTGCTTATATTCTAACTCTACTTCTATCTCTACTATACCTCTAGTCTACCTCTATTCTAACTCTACTTCTACTCTACTTCTACTTTTCCTCTAGTCTACCTCTATTCTAACTCTTCTTCTACTCTACCTCTACTATACCTCTAGTCTACCTCTATTCTAACTCTACTTCTACTCTACCTCGACTATACCTCTAGTCTACCTCTATTCTAACTCTACTTCTACTCTACCTCTACTATACCTCTAGTCTACCTCTATTCTAACTCTATTTCTACCGTGACTATGCCTCTTCTCTACTTCAATTTCTACTCAAATTCTAATCTACTTCTATTCTTCTCCGTAAGCTAGAGGTACTCCGTAAGGAAAACTTCATTTTTGACAATATCTTGTCAAAAAAATATGATATGATTGAATTGTTAAATGTGTTGATATAAGGATATGGCACAATAGTGGAAAATGTATTCAATAATAGATAAAGTAAAGTAAGAAATAATGTGACACATTAAGTAATAAACAATGTATGTACACGTGGGGGATTATTCCTCCAACTTCAGGTGTATGCATGAGTTAGGGAGTCCATGAACACAGATCCATCTGCGCCAAAGCCGTACTGCAGTATATATATATATATATATATATATATATATAATTATATTATAATATTATTAATATCTCCATATACAGCGATCAATAACAGCTTCAGACTGAACTGAATTCATAATTCCTTCTTTCTGCTCTTTCCTCAGTCACATGCACCGAACAAAGAGCTGTGACTCAAAGTGACTCACGGCCAAGAATCAATTTCTTGCGCTGTGGGATCACACACACATACACACACACACACACATACACACACACGTACACACACACACACACACACACACACACACAGAAACATGTCCTGGAGCCAGGATGCCAGCTGGTCCGGGCATCGCATTGCATGTTTTGAAAGTCAAAGGAAAAGAAACGGCTCAAATATCAAAAAAATCCTTTTAAGCGACTCCCCATTCTCTCTGGACACTCACACACACACACACACACACGCGCACACACACACAAACACACAAACACACAAACACACACCCACACACACACATGCACACACACACACACACACACAAACACACAAACACACAAACACACACCCACACACACACATGCACACACACACACACACACACACACTCACACACACACACACACACACACACGCGCACACACACACAAACACACAAACACACACCCACACACACACACAGCAGTAAATGCATTAAGGCATTGCAGGACATGTCGCTCAACATTTTAAGACGTTCTACTATTGTCTCATATGCAGCGATTCCACAGATACTGTTCAATATTTTTGATGAATAAACAGTGATGTATGTCCAAGTTGCCACGCCCACTCAGCGTGACTTACAGCCGCCTCATCACTCAGCGAGGCCGATTTACACCCAACCCGACGAACGACAACAACAATAAACCGGAAGTCCACTCGCTGCGATGAACCCCGCATTCTCTGAGGTAAGCCCCGCCCATATGTGATCAAGCCCCGCCCCCTCTATGTTTGGGACAAGTTGGCGTCCGACGCTACGACAGGATGTATCGCTGGTCGAGTTTTGTTTATCGAAACTGGATTAGAACTGAGTAAATAAGTCGGCTTTATAAAATATTGACGTTGTTAACCTTAAAGTTGAGCGTCTCCATATTCACGCTCAATAAATCAATTTTTTATCAGTGAATTGTGTGTATTTCTTATTCTGTTCGCACTTTGCAAACTCTATGAAAAGGGATCTTTAAAGGGGAAAACTCCCCTTTCTCAGTGCTCGTGCACATCCAGTTCTCCGATGGAACCAACACACAGAACCAGACAACCCAGCTGGTTTGTTGTGGTCTGCGTCTTCTAGAAAACGTGGTGATTCAACAAGCCGTTCAGGTTTGCGGCCCTCATCTGTGTCAAGTGGGACTCCAGTAGAATTAGAACCGCCCTCCACCTGAGTGACTCCACCCACGGCCAGCGCAAACCTTTTCAAAGAAAGAGGAATTAATATCGACTGTATAGCAACCAAGTAAACAATCAATACCAGGATCCGCTGTGCGTTTATCTCCACAAAACCAATTAAAACAGTGTTTATGTTGGCGAAGGATTTATTTATTATACTTTATTTTCCGTATGATGTTTACATGAAACAATAAATGCCCGCGTGCGGTGTCCGTGTCTCCCACAAGATGGAAGCACGAAAGAGAGCCGTCCGGAACAGGTTTAGAGGCATGTTACAATGGCTCGAATGCATAATCTGAGTGCCGTCCGGTTTTCCCTCAAACCCAGACGCAGTTTGTCCGACTGCCGCTAGGGCAGGGGACCGGGACTGTCGGTTGAGAGTACAAATTCGGTGTAGATTTAAGTCATTAAGTCTATTAAAATGTGGTTCCTTTCATTATGGTTCCCTACTGGCTTGAAGTGCAAATTATTTAGACTAATTTCCACCAAACGTACTGAAAGGAAATGTATTTTCTCTATTCAGCTCAGGTCTTATAAAAATATTTAATGTTATTATTATGATCATTATTATTATTATTATTATTATTATTATGCTCATTATTATTATTATTATAGAGAATATAGATATAATAATATGATCTATCTATCTATCTATCTATCTATCTATCTATCTATCTGTCTGTCTGTCTATCTGTCTGTCTATCTATCTATCTATCTATCTATCTATCTGTCTGTCTATCTGTCTGTCTATCTATCTATCTATCTATCTATCTATCTGTCTATCTATCTATCTGTCTGTCTATCTATCTATCTATCTATCTGTCTATCTATCTATCTATCTATCTATCTATCTATCTGTCTATCTGTCTATCTATCTATCTATCTATCTATCTATCTATCTATCTATCTATCTATCTATCTATCTATCTATCTATCTATCTGTCTATCTATCTATCTATCTATCTATCTGTCTATCTATCTATCTATCTATCTATCTATCTATCTATCTATCTATCTATCTATCTATCTATCTATCTATCTATCTATCTATCTATCTATCTATCTATCTATCTATCTATCTATCTATCTGTCTATCTATCTATCTGTATATCCATCCATCCATGTATCTATCTATCTGTCTCTCTATAGCAAAGCAAATCTATCACTCTGCTTTACCCCCCTCTTCTCTCTCTCCCTCCCACACTCTTCCTCTACCTTTTTCGATCCCCCTCCCTCTCTCTCTCTCCCACTCTGTCCTTTTGCTCTCTTTCTCTCTCTCTCTCTCTCTCTCTCTCTCCTTATGCAATCCTTCCATAAATAGGGTGGATGTGTTGTTGAGTTACATTTATCCAGTGAAGAGAGTCAGGCTTCGACCCGGTGCCCACACTGTGTTCCAATCCCTCAAACCTTCAATGGAAACAGCAGTGACTCATTCATAGATATATATACAGTAAATATATATATATATATATAAATATATGTATTTATATACACACCATGTATATGTATCTGTTATAATACTGTATAATCTGTAACAACTGTAACAAAAGCACAAATTTATAATTGATAGCAAATAGCAATCATTTCTCCTTGCGTACACTGGTACTTGCATTATACATTTTCATAAATGTGACTATTTATGTTTTCTATTCTTTATTTGTGTATATTTGTCAATGTTTTGTTTTTTTCCCCCATCAGTTAGTTTGGGTTCGTTTAGTGATCCCTTTGTTTTGTTTGTTCCTGGAGCGCTCTCCCTTCATCTGTTTCCCTTCTCCCCCCTGCTCCTCTCCTGTACAGCGACCTTGGTTTTTTTTAAAAGGCGCTATAAAAAATGTAGTTATTATTATTATTATTATTATTATTAATATTAGTTTTGTTATGTCACCATTTATAATATAAACTATTATTAACTATTTTATTTTCCTAACATGACAAACAGGTACAAGTAGAACTAGGCTCTGAATCAGGACCTGGACATGATAGAAGTACTTTTTACTGTTAATACTTGAAGTACATTTAGCTATAAGTACTTATGTATGTTTTACTTCAGTAGAAATGCCAGCGTGGTACTTTCACTTTGACCCCAGTGTGTATGCTATTATTCTAAATACACACCGGCGCTGATGCTTCTCCCAGCTCCGTCCAGACGCTCAGTGTGTTTTTCCAGCTGCTTCTGCAGTGACGTGCGTCCTGCTCCTCCACCCTCTTCTGCTCCAAGACCTCTGCTTTATCTGCAACAACCTGCTTCCTGGACCCAGAGGTGGAGCGGCAGAGTGGGAAGGTCTGAGGAGGCCTGGAGGAGGTCTGATGGAGGTTTGATGGAGGTCTGTGGAGGCCTGAGGGAGGTCTGATGGAGGCCTGATGGAGGCCTGAGGGAGGACTGTTGGGGCCTGAGGGAGGTCTGATGATGTCTGATGGAGGCCTGAGGGAGGTTTGATGGAGGCCTGAGGGAGAACTGATGGAGGCCAGTCAGTCTTGTTTTGTTTACATTACGGGTACGTTTCCACAGAACCTCCAGAACCACGTCAGGAAGCACAT
>NC_137204.1:29127682-29140182 GCF_960531495.2 Zeus faber | reverse complement strand
GATAGATAGATAGATAGATAGATAGATAGATAGATAGATGGATGGATGGATGGATGGATGGATACATCACGTTCTCATGACCAAACAAATCCGCTCCAGACGGGGTCACAGTGTCCATCAGACGTCAGCTCCATCAGCTCGTGTGGAGCAGAATGGAGGTGGAGCTTGTTTCCGGGGAAGTTTCCATTTAAAAGGATCTCCCGAAACGCTGCGCCCGGCCGCGTGTGGCGTCAACCTGGCGCTCCGCCTGACCCCGGTCATCCCAGACCCCACCCCCCATCCCCGATCCCTGGGGTGGAGCCGCTGGGGGTCATTAGCAGCGGGACGCGCTCCGGGTGCCGCTGCGCTGCATCAGCCCCGTCGCTAATTGAAAACATCGACGAGCACTTTGCCGCGTGATCGATGGAGTCAAATGGAGGCGTTGGAAAAGGGGAGACAAGGCGGAGGTCTGGACAGTTTGGTGACGGGGCGAGAAAACCTCCGCCTCGCATGATGTACGAACGCTGTGAATCAGGAAGAGAACAGTGTGATACCGACAGCTTTGGCAGGGATTCCAAACTGTTGACCAACATCTGGAATCCAGAGTCGGCGTGGGTGAGCTGTCCTGCTGCTCCTCCTCCCATTTCCTTATGTAGGTCGTCAACGCCGCTGGACAGGAACAAAGCAACGGGAATGCCACAGGGAAATGGAGTTTGAGCTTGAAGTCATTCAATCACAATTACAACTTCCACTACAAACTCATTCATATCAGGCAGATTATCAATAAGCAGTATGTATCATCTAATCATATCCATGGAAATAATAGATATGACCCCAAAATGGAATCAGCGCCTCTGTGACGCTGTCTGAGCTGGTTGCCACGGTGAAAACGCTGGTGTCCAAGGTCAACGCACAAGGACCCGTACCCCGGTGTGAGGAGCACAAAGCCTGGCCCCACGGACACCGGCGCCGTGGTCTGGAGGCCGCACCTCCCTTAATTTCCAAAATCTGGATGGGTTTGCAACACACCACACTATAACACATGCTTGCACACACACACATGCACATGCTTTTGATGGTGGCCGGTGAAATGGATTCTCTGCTTTTGACCCATCCTGGCTTGTCCTTCCTCCGGGGCCACAGCCAGGAGCAGTGGGCAGCGTACGTGGACGTGCCCGGGGACCAGGTGATAAGTGTCCATCGCTGGTCAGACCATGATGGTGCATGTTTTTGAGGGGGGTCCTTACTGACGTGAGGTGGAGGAAACCCCATGTGAGCACGGGGAGAACATGCAAACTCCACACAGAAAGGCTCCTGTTTGGGAGATAACCCCAGGCGGGAATCGAACCCAGGACCTTCTTGCTGTGAGGCAGCAGTGCAATGCACTGCGCCACCGTGCCACGAGTGCACTTGAAGGCCGTGTGACAGCATGGTTTGGGCGGCCATTTTGTCCAAGTCATTGAGTCCTGTGATGGCCAAGGACGATGAGTCCATGTTACCAGACCAGGTCCAAAACCTGTTCCCTCATGATGTTCCAGCAGGAAAATGGCCCCAACGCAGCGAGGGGTTCCACTCCAGGACCTCCAGGGTGGAGTCCATCACCTGTTGTGGGCTCTTCAAGCACTTGATCGGAACATCACTGGACCTTTCAAAGGGACGTTCCGGAGCGAGGAGGGTGAGGGGGGCCTCTGCCTCCTTCTCTCCGAAACCCCGAGGCCTTTCTCTGAGACGAGGCGGCCGACATCCCAGCAGACCCGGTTCAGGACGGAAGGTCAGCGTTCCGAGATGGACGCAGCTGCTCCGAGGGCCCCGCTCCGCATCGGCTCCTTCATAACAACCTGTCGCCTGCTGTCAACCCTCTCGGGAGGACCAGCGGGGGGTCTGGGAACCAGAGGGTTGCTGGTTCAATCCCATCTTGGAACCAGAGGGTTGTTTGCAGTCTTCCCGACCGCAAACCTACCCCCGTGGCGCTTCGGTTCTGACCCCGCCTCCTCCCTCTGTGTGTCCTCAGTGTCGTTCTTCGGTGACGGTCACGTGCACGTTCACGCCGTGGAGGCGTCCAGCCACACCGCGCTCCACGTGCGCTTCCGGACGTCCGGAAAATCAGGGCTGATCTTTCTGGCGGCCGGAGAGACAGACTTCCTGCTGCTGGAGATGCTGTCTGGACGCCTGCAGGTAGGAATGCACACGCATGCACACACACACATTCCGGTCTTCTCGCTCGCCCTTCCCCTCCCTCTCTCTCTCTCTGTGCACATACTTGACACTGTCCGCTCTGCAGTGATCCTGTTCTTCAATGCAGAGTTACGTGATGAGTGACGTGCGACGTGAGCGAGCAGGTCGAGCTGCGCAGTCCTTCCTAAATCCAGTCTGCAGCAGCAGGGCCGCCTGGAGCATGGAGCTTCAATGTGCGACCCCCAACCCGAGACGCATCAAGACACGAGATGCGTTGCAGTGGTCCTTTGAACTCTGTAGATAATCAGTGAAGATCTAAAAAAAAAAGTCAATTACAGTAAGATTTACCACAACAATGACTCGAAGGCCCATGGTCCCAGTTAATTTAAATACAATTTATCAAGATAATGAAGCTTCCCAGAAATCCAGAAACAACATGAGTTTGTACTAGAGAAGGCACCATGCTGCCTTGAATGTTCCGGTAAAATGCTGATGCAGAAATATTGAGCATTTGCGGAAAACGATCCCGATCCGAAATATTTTCCCTTTTGCAACTAACAAGCTTTAGATGAGCAATTTCACTTGATGCACTTTGAATTCCCATTTTTCTGCTGGTGTGAGCCTGTTCCTGTTACTGGGTAACTTGGCGCCATCCGTCATTAATTCACAGCAATAATCGCTTTTCCTGATTGCCGTTAGCTCCTAACCCTTTCCCAGAATGCACTTGGGTGGCAGTAAAACGTTACCTGGAGAGACGCCAGTAAAGTAGGAAAGCTGAAACTCGCTTCAACGGGCGCAGTACGTTTTCTGGGTTTCCGGGTCAAGGTGCAGAACACGGGGTGGATAGTTGTCACATCGTGAAACAGATTGGACGTGAAAAGGCCCCAAATCCGAGTCCGAGCAAAGTCTCTTCAAACACTCTTCAAGGGTCACTATGGTATCGACTGGTATCCCAGTTTGACCTGGTCAACTCAGTTGCCTCCCTGAAAAGCTCAGAAAAGCCCAGGCAGATACTCCAGGACCCCAGCCCAGTGCGCAGGTATCTGCAGCGCTGAGGTGACGTGGAGGCCGGATCAGAGTCTCACTTGGCGTCAGAGAGAGAGAGCAACACAAAACGAAACGCCCCTGATTCCAAGATGATCTGAGAACAAGTTCCATCATGAAGCCAGAGAAGGAGAGCGCCTACATGTTAGCTCTGACTACAGGCACAGACAGATAGACAGATAGATAGATAGATAGATAGATAGATATAGTCCAGAATCCAGCCTGAATAGGTCGTTCTAGAGCCTCTTGTACCCGCTCTGGCAGATAACAGATTAAATGGAAATGTGGGGAATCACCCATTGGAACCAGCTATTTCTTTCTGTTGCCCTTTATCCCTCACTTCTTTCCTCTTTCCATTCTGACCAACTGATCTTGTTGCTCTCTCCAATCCACCCATCCTCTCCTCCATCCATCCACCCAACCTCTCCTCCTCCTCCTCCTCCTCCTCACCCTCCAGGTTCGTCTGGACCTAGGTTCTGGGGAGCGTTCCCTTCGCTCGGAGAAGGGGCTCCACCTCAGCGATCTGGCCTGGCACTGGGTGGAGCTGACCCACCAGCTCCACAATGTCACCCTCACCGTGGACCAAAGCTCCCACACCGCCCTCCGCATGCCGGGGCCGGACCTGGAGCTCAGCGTCCACGACGGGCTCTTCGTCGGCGGGTCGGCGGGGCTGCGGCGGCCATACCTGCTGCCTTCGGTCGGGCACAACGCCACAGGGTTCAGGGGGTGCGTGGATGAGGTGGTGTTCAACGAGCACAACCTGCTGTCCAGCTTGCGTCCGTACCCCGGGTACAAGAACATCCATGAGGTCTCTCTGGGATGTAGCCCCCAGTTTTCTGCCACAGAAGAAGAGTCCATCAGCTTTTTCAGCTCCAAGGCCTTTCTCTCGCTGCCATCGTGGGAGGTTCCACAGGAGGGGGTGTTTGAGTGCGAGCTGCACCCCTCTGCCGTCGCGGGAGATGGTCTGGTCCTGTATACGTCCGCCATCAAGGGGGGGTTTGTCGGCATGGAGATCAGAGATGGCCACCTGGTGGTAACGTTGGGTAATGAAGACAGGAAGAGGATGGAGCTGCACTCCCTCACAGACCTCCACGGAAACCTCACCTGGTACCCCGTCCGGCTGCACCTCCTGCCCCACGGTGTGCAGCTCAAGGTGGGGCACGAGTTAGTCAGTGCTGGCCTGGAGAATACGGAGTTCCAGGCCATCCAGCCCAAAGGCCCGCTCTACCTGGGAGGTCTGGACGAGCGATCCCGGGGCGAGGCAAGCCGGTCCGGGCTCCTGTCCTCTGTGTCCGGGGTCGTCCAGTCGGTGAGAGACGGGGGCTCGTTTAAAGGCTGCCTCAGAGAGATCCGAGTGAACAGCCAGAGAACTGGACTGCCTCACAGCGTGGTCACTAAGGACGTCTCCGTGGGGTGTACCCTAGCTCAGGTAGCACCTGAAGCATGGACAGCCGCCAGCCAAACCGATCCCCCGCATTGGGATTCCACCGAGACGCAGACCGTCAGCCGAAATACCCAGGACAAGAGGAGGAACGGCAGCTTCCTGGCGCTGAAGGATCTGGAGGTTGCTGAAGGCGGACGGGCTCCACTAGAACCACAACACATCAAGGTAAAATCTGTTATCCACCGTTGACCTGTTGATTATTACTACTCAGTAATATGTTCGAAAAATATTTGCTAATTCTTAAGTTTTATGCATATGAAAAAATCTATTTGAAACATATATGTTATACATACATGTATAAATATATATGTACATACTTATACGATTCATAAAGATTTTGATTCATGCAGATATGCATATTGACCTTTACTGGATTTGTTACTCCAAATGTTTTCAGGTGGATTTTTTTCTACAGTTTAGTTTTTATTGTGTTTGCTTTAAGCGTGAACAGCTTAAGGTGGCTATTATTGTATGACCCACTGAAATGAGAACATGATTTTACTTTTGCCCGCTGTCTTTGTGGAAAAACCTGAAAGAAAATGACCCTATTCTGATTCCGATTCCAATCGTGCTGCAGGTCAACCTGGACTTCCAGAAACTAGACATCCGTCCGTCCCAGCTTATATTCCGTGTGGAAGAGCAGCCGATCCACGGTCAGCTTCGGCTGGACCTGCCGGCCGGTCAACGTGGAAGCAGGAGGGATGAGGAAGAGGAGAAGGGCGCGGTGGCCGGAGGGTCCGATGAAGACGAGGGGCGGACGTTCAGCATGCTGGACCTGTGGCAGGGGCGGGTCATGTACGTGCACGGTGGCTCTGAGGACCGCCAGGACTTCTTCGTGTTCTCCGTGTTCTCCAGCATCAAGAAGGAGCTGCCGGTGTCTCCAAAGGGGAACCGCCTGTACCGCTTTGAGATCAGTGTCAGTCCCGTTAACGACCCGCCCGAACTCAGCCTGCTGGAGGGGAAGGTCCTTGTTCTGCTGGAGAATTCCAAACGCCAGGTAAAGAATCAAGAATCATTTTTTCTGCCGGGGCGGCCGTGGTCTGCCTTCCTGGACAACAATTCAGGTTCTAAGGCCACTGCCTTGCTACAGGACTTTTACTTATAGAACCTGGAGTTATCCACCACCACTGTAGCCGCTGTACAATGGTTTTACATGGACATTATCCTGTTTGAAAATCTCCATAGCTGACCACAGATCTGCTGAAGGTGTCAGACCCAGACAACGGCCCTGAAGAGCTGATCTTCAGCTGCCTGGGAGCCCTGAACACAGAGGCTGGACATCTGGAGCATCAGGACTTTCCTGGCAGGTGAGGCCGGGCAGATAGAGTAGAGGTAGAGTACAGGTGGAGTAGAGCAGAGGTAGAGTAGAGTTAGAATAGTTTAGATGGAGAAGAGTAGGTCAAAGTTGAGGAGAATGAAGAGAAGAGGAGTAGAATAAAGATCGGAGTCAAGTCGTGTAGTGAAGTAGAGTAGATTTGGGTAGAGAGGAGTAAATGTGTGGTTCCCAACCGGGGGTGCCAGACCCCCACAGCGGGTCACCAGAGATCGCGCAAGGGTCATGAGGCCCTGGGGCGATTTCAGGCGTATGTTTGCTAATCGTCAGAATATGACTTCAAACCTCCACATGAGTTTTGAACAAAATCCATGACGAGCAAATAGGGTTGGGCTGTCTGCCAACGTTTTCCTACAGGCAATTGTCAGCCCAACAACCCGTGATTGATTGAATCTGTGTGTGTGTGTGTGTGTGTGTGTGTGTGTGTGTGTGCATATGTGTGTGTATGTGTGTGTGTGTGTGTGTGTGTGTGCACAAGTGTATGTGTGTGTGCGTGTGTGTGTGTGTGTGTGTGTGTGTGTGTGTGTGTGTGTGCATATGTGTGTGTATGTGTGTGTGTGTGTGCACAAGTGTATGTGTGTGTGTGTGTGTGTGTGTGTGTGCATATGTGTGTGTGCGTGTGTGTGTGTGTGTGTGTGTGTGTGTGTGTGTATGGTGGCGGGGTGGGAGGGGGGGGGGGGGGTCGCGGCGGGGGACGGTCGCGGCCCCCATGCACCCCTGCCTCCCTCTCACTGTATATGGGATTATTTTGGTTTTAAACCGGACACAACCATAAGTCATTTGCCGTCTTTGCTGTGGCTTCATTGTAAAAGGCGTTTTAAAAAGACAGCAAAACAACAAAGATTAAAAGGATCAAATCGTGTAATTACCCTGGAGAAAGCCGTCTCCGTCTGCGTCTCTGCTTCCCGAAGGAGGGGGCGGAGGCGGAGGCGGAGGTGGAGGCGGAGACGGAGGCGTGTTTGTGTCTGAGTGCGCTCTGCATCGACGCGTTGTTCCTCCAACATTTGGACGGAACTGAGCCCAACCAAAGAAAGAGAGAAAGGCCATTTCAGAATGACCTGGAAACCGGGTTGACGCTGATATATTTGTCCAAGCGACGAGGCCGACCCAGTCCTATCCGTGCACGCTTTGAAGTGCGCTTTACGGGTCATTAAATAAGCAAAATAATAGGATAAACCCCCCCCCCAAAATACAACAGCCCATGGACTCAGTGAGTCGCCGGTTGCTGATATCTTCGTCCAATTGCCCAAGCCCACGAGCAGAAAATCCATGAGCCTTCATCAGTATCGAGCATGTGGAGAACATGTTTTTGGAAGGTTTTGTTCTCCGCAAAAACGAACTTGGTTATATTTCCTGCCGTTGGGAGAAGGAGGCTGAGGATGGAGCTGCCGGGCAAGAGGAAAAGAGGAGCTTCATGGATGTGCTGAGGGTGGACATGCAGGCGGGTGGTGTCAGGGAGGAGGATGCGCAGAACAGAAGGTGTTGGAGGCAGATGATCCGCTGTGGCCACCACTAACGGGAGCAGCACAAAGAAGAAGAAGGAATGTCAGTATAGAGATGAATGTTGGGATATCTGGGTCAATCCAGTTATCCAGATCACCAACTGATTCGTCATGGTGTATTTTGGGCAGTGCGAGCATACTGTACATCCTGGAATTTTACAGCCCAATGGGAACTTTAGCTTTGTTAAAATGAGTTTGGTTGTGGAAGATGATATTTTTCTACATTTCTAAATCACCTTTGATTTCAGATCAATCAGTTTGTTCTCCCTGTCGGACCTGGAGGAGGGGAAGATCAGCTTTGTCCACACGGGGGTCCACAGCTCCAGGCTGTCTCTGAGGGTCAGCGATGGACAGAGGGTAGGTCTGGAGGTGCAGGAACCAACCATATACTGTCTGTGGTGGCTCACGCTTTGGTCGCAGAGTTCCAAAGAAGTGGAGTGACTTATTTTGGTTTGTTTTTTTTAACTGAAGTTCTTCTCTTCTCCATTCTCCTCTAAGCATCTGACTTTCTTCTGACTGTTCCTTCTTCTTTCATCTGACTCTCCTCTCTCTAGCTGAGCAACACAGTCGTCTTAAGGATAACGGCAGTGTCCTTAGAACACAAACTGGCCAACAACACCGGCCTGGAAGTCGACCAATGTGAGGCTTCCATCATCACCACCAATCACCTGGCGGTAGAAGTCAATGTGGCCAATCATGTCGCAGAAATCCGCTACGATGTCACCGAAGCTCCAAGACTCGGCGAGCTCCAGCGACTGCACTCCAGCGGAGAGTGGAAAATCACAAGTTATTTCTCTCAGAAACTTCTGGAGAAAGCACGTATCCGGTACCTCAACACCTTCCACGGCCTCCAGACGCAAAGCAACGTAACAGATCACTTCAGGTGTAAAGTCAGCGTGGGCTCCGCCGACCCGGCGGAAGACGTGGTCTTCCCAATCACGGTACGGTGGATTCGCTTCAAGGTCACACGGAGCAAGATGGAGGTCGCTGGTGTCCGCAGGGCCGTCCTTAGCTCCGAGGACCTGCATGCAATCTCCAAGGGTGTCAAGCTTCAGGAGGACAGCATCTTCTTCAGGCTCCTGACGCTGCCAAAGAAGGGACACCTACACTTCCACCACGAAGTCCTGAAAATAAACTCCACCTTTAGCCAGAAAAACATTACAGACAGCTTAGTTAAATACGAGCTCCTCAACAGGCCGCACGGGGATCTGAGAGACTCCTTCAGCTTCCAGGTGTTTTCCAAACACGCCGACTCCACTACTTATGACTTCAGGATACAGGTCAAGGCCGAGTCGCCCGCGATCTTCTTCGTGAACAAGGGGTTGTCCGTCCAGGAGGGAGGGAGTAAGATCATCACCAAGGAGATGCTCTTCACACACACGGCCAATAACAGGGAGGTCCGGTACGCTGTCACCAGAAGCCCTCGGCACGGACGCATCAGGATGATCAACCTGTCCAACTCATCCGCAGTCAACGACAACATCGGCACCTTCACGAACCAGGACATCGCGGATGAGCGCGTCATGTACGTCCACGACAACAGCGAAACCAAACAGGACTCGTTTGCGTTCCGCGGCGTCCTCTACAAGCCGCTGAAACACGGCGGTAAAAAGGAGGAGAAGAACTCCGCCGAACACACCTTCAACATCTCCATCCAGCTGGTGAACGACGAGCGACCGGTCAGGGTGGTCGACAAGGTGTTCCACGTGGCGCGTGACGGTCAGCGGCTGCTTACGGCGGACGACTTGCGCTACCATGACGACGACTCAGACTTCGAGGACGGCTGGCTGGTGTACACCCGCCGGGGGATTCCCATGGGGGAGCTGGTGCTGGCCAGCGACACCGCCCACAAGGTGTACGAGTTCACCCAGCAGGACCTGGAGCAGGTGAGCATGGATGCTAGCTCAGGTTGGAAGCCGCGTGCAGACAATCCAGGTCCAGAAAGTAACAGTTCCATGTTGTGATTCGCCCATGTGCTGGAGTGGGATTTTACTTTCTTGGGGGCAGTTTGAGCTCTAATAGAATGCAGAGGAGCCATCCAGAATGACGTTTAGTGGAGGGTACAGACCAGTCGTGGGGTCCGCCCCATCGGGGGCTGCAGAGGTGGTGCAGGGGCAGATACAGGACATTGGCTCTGGGTAGATTATGTTTGTGGAATGAATCACAGAATAAATCCTGTGGTATACATCCTTTCATTCAATTCAATCTTAAATTCTTTTTTTATTTGTACGTCCAACAAACGTTGACAGGAACTAAACCAGCCCCGTCAAGTCAAAGCAGAAAGAAACATTCATTTCATTCTGGATGAAAACACAGACGCTCACGTTCTTCATGATGTTGTTCTTATTAAAATGCTTTCACCACCATTTGTCTCACCCCCTCCCTCTCCCCCCTTCTCTCTCCCCCCGTCTCTCTCCCTCCCCCCCTAGAAAAAGGTTTTGTTTGTACACAGAGGGGTGAGTTTTGGTCGTTTTGTCCTCTTCGTGTCGGATGGGAAGCATTACGTCTCCACCCTCCTGGAGGTGAGCACCTCCTGGTTCATCCTCTCATGTCCTGAATGACAAAGTGAAGCTTCTGTCTTTGTGGGACCTGAGGCACGTTGACCCGTGGGAATGAAATTCAGCTGCACTTTTTGTAAAAACCCACGTTTGTTTTTACACGTTTGACATAATATGAAATCCGTGTTCAACCGTTTATTTCAGGTTTCTTATATCATTTTAACTTTTTCCTTCACTCATAACGAGCAAGGTAAGTGTCTTAGATGTGAATTTGTTGTTAATAAATGAAAAGATATTTTAATATACATTTTTACAACTTCTCGCTCTTCATGCAGGGAATTCGGAACCTCTTAAAACAACTTATCACAAATTTATAAATAGTCATTTGTTGTCAATGATTTCAAGGGTATGCCTATTTTAGATGTATTGGAAAAAATAAAATATATATTTAATGCTGCGGATCCTGAACCTCTTTCCCGCGCCATGCCATGTCTGCCCCAGGTGATGGCCCAGGACCCTTACCTCCAGGTGCAGAACAACACGGGGCTCCTGGTCCAGCGGGGCGGGGTCACGGCCCTGACCTCGGCCAACCTCAGCGTCCTGACCAACCTGGACGTGCGGCAGTCCCAGGAGGTCACCTACGAGGTCTACCTGGCCCCCAGGCGCGGCGTCCTCTTCCTGGACCGCGGTCTGGATCCCGACGCCGTCTCCACCTTTACCCAGCGGGACCTGGAGGCGGGACGCCTGGCCTATCGCCACGACGACAGCCGCGAGCTGTGGGATGGCTTCAATGTGACGGCGAGGGTGCGGGAGAGGCGGGCGGCGGAGCGGGCGGAGCGCAGCCGGCGGGAAGTCCACCTGGATGTGGGCGTGGTGATCAAGGTGTTCCTGGAGAGCCAGCAGAGACCCCCCACCGTGCTCAGCAAGTCCCCCGCCGTGGTGGTGGTGGAGGAGGGACAGGAGGTCTCCGTCACCAGGGAACACCTGGAGGTGAGGGGGCATGACGTGGGTTTCTCCTGGTACTTTAAGTCAGACGGTTATTATCTGTAAATAATATATACATATAACATATACATCTACGTATACATTATATATACATACAATATATACATCTACATATAAACACTACTATATACATTATATATACATATAACATATTCATCTACGTATACATACTGCTATATACATTATATATACCGTACATACAATATATACATCTACATATAAACACTACTATATACATTATATATACATATAACATATACATCTACATATAAACACAACTACTGTATATACATATACGTATACAGACAGCTCGATACATTATATATACATATAACATATACATATACACACAGCTCTATAAATTATATATACATATAACATATACATATACACACAACTCTATACATTTTATATACATATAACATATACATCTACACACTACTGTCCTCACTTAACAACCTACCTTTTTAAAGACCGTTCAGACTCAGGACCAGCTCTCTGACCAGTCTGTATTGTACACTGTGTACAATACCAAGCATCGCATCGACCTTTGTTTACTATATACACTATATATACACTATACACTATATATACCAGCCACACCCCCTTGCCATGAAATAACACTGTATACACTATATACACTATATATACCAGCCACACCCCTTACCGTTAAATAACACTGTATACACTATATACACTATACACTATATACACTATAAATACCAGCCACGCCCACTTACCATGAAATAACACTGTAAACACGATATACACTATACCCTATATATACTATATATACCAGCCATGCCCCCTTACTGTGAAATAACACTGCATACACTATATACACTATATATACCAGCCACGCCCCCTTACCGTTAAATAACACTATATACACTATACACTATATATACCAGCCACGCCCCCTTACCGTTAAATAACACTATATACACTATACACTATATATACCAGCCATGCCCCCTTACTGTGAAATAACACTGCATACACTATATACACTATATATACCAGCCACGCCCCCTTACCGTTAAATAACACTATATACACTATACACTATATATACCGGAACTCATTCGCATCCGGCCACTCGCTGTACGTAGACAGACAACTTGAGCCCATGCTGCGTTCAAATGAAACTCGGAAAACTGTAACTTGTGCTGCTTTTTTTACAAAACCTGTAAAACTAAAACCGGTCACAGAAGGCGTCGTCGCACCGCTGGAAGTTAAGGAACCTTTGGAGGAACTAGGGCTGGGCGATAAAACGATCTTGATCATTTTCAGGATATAATCTGACACGATAACGACGATTCATTGCTGAGATTTATTTTCGAAACAGAATCCGTTTTCCTCTACCTACAAAGACACCACACAAACAGAAACAACCATGTGACACAAACAGCCAATGGTAGAGCAGGAGCGCCGGTGCTTCCTCCGCTCTCTCCCCCGCCGCGGCGCTCTGCGGCCCCTCTGGAGCTGATGTGGCGGCTCTTCCTGAAACACTAACTTGA
>NC_137204.1:28977682-29122682 GCF_960531495.2 Zeus faber | reverse complement strand
CAGCCCGAAGGACGGCACCCTTTTTTTTTATTTGTTCCGATTATTATTTTTCTCACAGCCATTATCCGGCCTAAAGTGCACGGCACTCAGAAACCATGGAACCCACAAACACAAAACTACTAAGTTGCATTTGGGGCAGTCCAGACATGCTGTGGTCCAACTTTGATGAGCATCGTACCATATCCGCCGGAGGAAAAAAAACTTTTTCTGAGGGAAGGAACCGGAGGAAGCGGAGCGGAGGCACCGGGTGGTGGTGTTTGTAAACTATGTGCAGGGCGTAGCTGAGTAGGGGCCTTCACACAGGAAGCGATGCGCGCTGTGCAGGATCTGCGCCGAGCCAAGCGGTGCGACAAATACACACCAAGGCCGGCGGCGGCTCTGGGAAGGCGTGGACTCAAACGTGCGTCTTGCCCGACCAATAATAATCATAATAATGAAAATAATAATAATAATAATAATAATAATAATAATAATAGCACTAATGATAAAATAATAATAATGATAATAATAATAATGATGAAAATAAGCATAATAAAAATATAGAAAATAAAAGTAATAATAATAAAATAATGATGATAATAATAATAATGAAAATAATAATAATACAAATCATAATCATAATCATAATAATAATCATAATATTAATATTAATAATAAAAAATAATATTTTATAAAATGCAAAACGCATTTTATAAAATTATATAAATATTCTCATTTATTCAGTATTTTATTCTCAGTATTTCTCAGTTTTTTCTCTATTTATATGGGATTTACAGAAAACAGAACGTATGTCCTGACGCCTGCATTTGATCAAATGTGTGGCTGTTTGCTGGCTGTGCTTCTGCAGTAGATCCATAACCTCTGATCACTTCCAGGCTGATAAGGCCTCTCACCTTGGCAGTGTTTGCGGTTTGGAGGTGTCAACGTCGTCTTATCTGGGGTTGTTGTGGTGAAGGTCACAGCCCTGGATAAATACCTGTGATGAATAAAACAAACGTTCCACACGTCAACAAAGTCCTTGTTATCGTGCAGTTCTCTTGGTTACGCTTCCATAAGAAAATAAACAAAGTGGTTGAAAGAAACAACTGTGATTCCATCACCATCCACCAGGAGGCTGGATTGAGATCAGGCCTGAGCAGTCCTACATATTACATGCTGACTTAGTAGTAGTAGGAATACTAGTAATAGAAGTAGTAGTAGTAGTAGTAGGAATAGTAGTAGTAGTAGGGGTAAGAGTAATGCTAATAGGAATAGTAGTCGTAGAAGTAGTAGTAGTAAGAATATTAGTAGTATGAATAGTAGTAGTAGCAGTAGTAGGAATACTAGTATCGTAGTAGTAGTAGTAGGAATAGTAATAGTAGCGGGGGTAAGACTAATACTAATAGGAATAGTAGTCGTAGAAGTAGTAGTAGGGGTAAGAGTAATACTAGTAGGAATAGTAGTAGTAGCAGTAGTAGGAATAGTAGTATAGTAGTTGTAATAGGAATAGTAGTAGGAATAGTAGTAGTAGCAGTAGGGGTAGGAGTAATAGTGGTAGGAATAGTAGTAGTAGTAGTAGGGGTAGGAGTAATAGTAGTAGGAATAGTAGTAGTAGTAAGGGTAGGAGTAATTGTAGTAGGAATAGTAATAGTAGTAGGGGTAAGAGTAATACTAATAGGAATAGTAGTCGTAGAAGTAGTAGTAGGGGTAAGAGTAATACTAGTAGGAATAGTAGTAGTAGCAGTAGTAGGAATAGTAGTATAGTAGTAGTAATAGGAATAGTAGTAGGAATAGTAGTCGTAGTAAGGGTAGGAGTAATAGTAGTAGGAATAGTAGTAGTAGCAGGGATAGGAGTGATAGTAGTAGGAATAGTAGGGTAGGAGTAATAGTAGTAGGAATAGTAGTAGTAGAAATAGTAGGAGTAGTAGTAGGAATAGTACAGGAGAAGTTGTAGTAGTAGTAGTAGTACTTTAATATTTATTTGAAATGCTTTTCAGGCTTGGCGACGCCCATCCTGAAGCAGCATCTCCAGGTGGTAACCAACGACGACGGTGACATCAGAGGGAAACACCCGCTGCTGTTCACCGTGACCTCGGCTCCCAAACTGGGAACCATCGTCCAGCGGCTCCACAGCAACACCACCACCACCACCACCACCACCACCAGTCCAGTGTCCAGCTTCACACAGAGCATGGTGGGGAACCCAAAACCCCCAAAATCCTCCATCCCTCCATCCCTCCACCCTTCATCCCTCCATCCCTCCCTCCATCTCTTCATCCCTCCATCCCTCCCTCCCTCCATCTCTCCATCCTTCCTACCTCCATCTCTCCCTCCCTCTCTCCATCCCTCCACCCCTCCATCCTTCATCCCTCCATCCCTCCCTCCATCTCTCGATCCCTCCATCCCTCCCTCCCTCCATCTCTCCATCCTCCATCCTTCCCCCCTCCATCCTTCATCCCTCCATTCCTCCACCCCTCCCTCTCTCCCTCCCTCTCTCACTCCCTCCCTCCATCCCTCTCTCAGGTGGATGACGGAGTGATCCTGTACGATCAGAACCGCCCGGCGTCCGTGGGCTGGCCGACCGGCGACTCCTTCTCCTTCACCGTCTCCTCCCCTCCGGCCTCCCTCCCCCCGCACACCTTCACCATCCTCATCTCCGACCGGGCCGGGGCCCCCGGGGGCCAGGCTGAGCGCCGCGCCCTGCCCAGGAGCCAGCTGCTGGCCAACACAGGTACCACGCCCTCCTCCCTGCGCTTGTGGCAAAGCCCCCAAACCCAGATAAGGTACGTAGACGGGAGGGGATGGCGCCCGCTGACGGAGGTGAAAGGAGCTACACCAGCGGCGGCATCGAACCGGCTCGTTGAGCGTCCGTCCGTGATGCTCTGACTGGAAAACGCCACCGGTTCGGGGATCGCAGACGTTGAAGTTCAGGGGGCGGGGCTTATGAGTGGCGACTGACAGGTCTGAAAATGAGGGGCGTATCCTGCAAAACAAGGGAGCCTGTCCGGACTGGACTTCCTGTTGTGGAGACCTTGGAGTCCAGGCAACAGCGGACCGACGAGTACTGATCAGCAACTTTTGAGAACCGGCCGTCGGAGAAACGACGGTCGATTAGCGCGAGGAGTAATCAAGATGCAGTATTACTGTGGTGTCAAATGACTGATTTTGGATTTTGAGAGCAGAAGAACATCACCTCTGTTATTCCTGTTCATGCCCGTTGCAATTCAAATGTTGCCACATCCCATGACTTCCCCGTGACTGGAAAATCTATATCTCACGGTTCCAGGTTTTCCGGGGTGCTTGGGAATCCTGATGGATGTTTGGGTAATAGGTGTGTGCGGGGAAAATGTGACGTGCAAATGGTGAAGGAGACTGGAATGGATTCTCTCTCTCTCTCTCTCCCTCCCTCTCCTCCCAGGTGTGGTTGTGGCCGAGGGAGGTCGGGTGGTGATCGACAGGTCCAAGCTGGACGCCTCCAACCTCCTGGGGAAGCTTCCGGAGCCGGGGCGTGGGGCCCACCAGGTCCTGTACCATGTGATCTCGCTGCCGCGCCACGGGGCGCTGTCCATTGGAGGACGCAACCTCTCCAGGTGTCTGTCTGTCTGTCCACCTGTCTGTCTGTCTGTCTGTCTGTCTGCCGACTCGGTCCCTCTAAAGTGAATGTGCTGCTCTTCTCCAGGGACCGCGTGAACTTCTCGCATCAAACTCTGGAGAAGTTCGGCGTCGTTTACGTCCACGACGACTCGGAGACCACCAGCGACAGCTTCACCTTCCGGGCCTGGGTGGCTCCGTCGGACAAACCCTACTCTTCCTCCCTGTCCTCCTCCTCCTCCTCCTCCTCCTCGGCCTCGACCCCGGACTTGACTCAGCGGCGCCACCTGGAGGAGAAGCTGGCGGTGACAGAGATGTTTAACATCACAGTGACGCCGGTCAACGACCAGCCGCCGCTGATCCGCAGCAGGACCCCCAGTATGAAGGTGGTGGTGGGGGAGAGCGTCGTACTGGGACCGGAGAACCTCCAGGTGGGTCAGTGTTCTGGGATGGGACCTAGCATGGGATGTAGGGGCGGATCGGGTTTTTTGGAGGAAAGAAACCCTATGAAACCCCAAGAAAGCAAGTTGTCTGGGAGTGGTTTTCTCCCACTAGAAGGTCCTGTGTTCGATTCCTGTCGGCTATTTAATGCTCTTTTCATTTAGCTTATTGTTGGAACTTATTTTAAATATTTCTCAAATAGAATTACAACCTATGTTAATAAGAAAGACCATATCTTTTTTTTTTAACAGATATCGTAATGCCCTGCCATCTGGTGGCCGAAAAGGTGCATAACAACCAATTAAAAATTAAAAAAAATAAAAATTTGAACCCGAATAACCCGGAAAAGTTCATACATTTAGTACTGACTTGAAAGGAACAAATCACCCAAAGGAGCCGTTCGGCCCAGGACACGGACAGGACTGGCCAAGAATCCAAAACAAGCAAAAAATAAATAAAAATTGGGCCGATTTGATTTTCGAGACCAAAGAAGCAGCAGAATGAGTCTTTCCGCTGCACCCTCCAGGTGGAGGACCACGACACCCCTCCGGAGGAGCTGCACTACAGCGTGATCAGGAAACCCAACAACGGCTACCTCACGCTGGGGGAGAGACCGGAGCCGGTGACCTCCTTCACCCAGTACGACGTCAACCACGGCCGACTGCACTTCGTACAGCAGGTGAGTCCCCAAAAGTCACCACTCTCGCCTGGAAGCCTCCGGTTGTTTAGTGGCCGATAATCCATGGTGCACAATGCTCCACGACAAAAAGCTCCCGTTGAGTCGTACTCAACTTTATGCAAACGAGTCTCAGCGACCATCTACATGACAGGTCGACAAGACAGAACTGAGACACAAAACCAGGAAGTTGAGGTCTCGGCCATGTCTTGGCAGATTGAGGGGAGGTAAAAACAACAAAGCCTGACTTGTGACACCACCCATGTGCAATAAAAATGAAATTGTGCTCGTGGATTATGACGACCTAATTCCATTAGGGGGCGCATTGTCAGCACAGTCCACTCTCATCAGTGCATGTGCCTGAGCCCTGGATCTCACGGATATGACGGCTATGTCATCTTCTGTCTAACGCGTCGTCCAAAACCAGGGAGTAGTAACTGTGAGTGTTGAAGGGCAGTCCTCTTCATGTTGGGACAGAGGGCAGCCGTATTGTTTTCTGAAACCGCTTTTCGTGTTATTTTGGCTTTTCTGTAGCCCGTTCATTTTGGTGAATTTCTCTCGTAATGGATTCCTTCCTTTCTGTCCTGTACTTCCTTTCGCTCACACCAGGGGGAGCCCTCTACCGGCGTGTTCTACTTCAACGTCACCGATGGCTACCACCGCCCACTGTACAAGCTCTTCAGCCTGGAAGTGACCAAAGCGGCCGTTTCCATGGTGAACAACACCGGGCTGTCGCTGGTTCAGGGTCGAACCGCTGTGGTACTGACAACCAATCAGCTGGCGGCACAGACCAATGGCCACCGCGCCGCCAACATCACCTTCAGGGTCAGCACACACCCTCGCCACGGACGCATCGCCATCAACGACCGGGAGGTCAACACCTTCCGCCACGAGGACCTGCGGTTGGGCCGCGTGGTGTACCACATGACGGACCTCAGCGAATCGGAGGACAGCTTCAAGGTGACGGTCTCCGCCTCCTCACCGGGCGTGGTCTACAGCAACCTGACCGGCCAGACGGTCAACGTCACCGTCAGGCCGCTGATCTACCTG
Source organism: Zeus faber (assembly GCF_960531495.2). NCBI lineage: Eukaryota > Metazoa > Chordata > Actinopteri > Zeiformes > Zeidae > Zeus > Zeus faber. The sequence continues at coordinate 29,116,945 of NC_137204.1, read as the reverse complement.
AGGGAGCCGGTGCGCGTGCCCAGCGGCATCGCTGTGAAGCTGGGGAAGGCCATGATTGACGCCTCGGAGCTGGCCAGGATCAGCAGAGCCGACCCCGTGTTCGAGGTTCTCTCTCCGCCCAAACATGGAAAACTGGTCAAGGTAAATCTCTTTGGCGTTGTCTGCTTTTTTGCTAAACGTGTCTCTGAGGTTACAACTTTTCATCTTCACTGCAACACATGCCCACATTCACACCTGGGAGCTCCCCAGTAAAACCACAGTCCTCCCGGACCCTGAGCAGCACCAAGCGAGCGGTTACGGGGTCCTTTTATTGCTCAATAACATTCGTAGACATGATGAAAGGTTCGGCTCTTTTCTGAGTTTCTTCCAGTCTGAATCACAGAAATCATTTAAAATTATTTATTTTGGTGGAATGCACAAAGTCTAAATGGATCACATCCCACATTTGTAGCGCGTCCCTAAATGTCACTAAAATTCTCTCTGTACCCTGCGTTTGCGTCCATGAACGCAGGTGACCTACGACCTCGACCGGGCATCGGAGGTCCTGAGGTCCTTCACGTTCCGGGATGTGGTCCAGGGCCGGGTGGCCATCGAGGAGACGCTCAGTGATAACTCGGACAGCGACATCCCCCGCAACGAGTCTGCCGTGGCCACGGCGCCGGGCCACGCCCCAGCCACGGCCCTGAACGACTCCTTCATCTTCCTGCTGAGGGCAGGACAGGTCCAGCCCGCCAAAGGGGAGCTCCACTTCACCATCTTACCCCACCATCAGATGCACCACGGTCCGGGCGGCTCGAGCAAAGCAGAAGGCCCGGCCCGTAAGTACACCACCGGCAGCTTCCCCGTGCAGAACCGAACCAGTGGATCCTCCTCGGGAGTAGGACGAGGAGGCGGACGAGGAGGTTCCACGACACAGTCCGGTTCGGTCACGGCCTTGCACCCTCACATCTTGTCGCACAAACACCACAACCGGACCCTGAACAGGGTGAGGCCCCATAATCGCTCGGCAAACCACACCCGCGGCGGAGGTGACGAAGGAAAGTTGGGAGGAGGGACGGGGGGAGATAGGGCGAGAGGGCGGGACACTGCCTCCCAACCACACATCCCTTCCATCCATGGGAAGCACGGTCCGAGAGGAGGTCCTCTGGACGGTCACCCGCTCCATGTGGAGGTCCTCCCCCGCCCCGCCTCGGACCCTCTGCTCATCATCCTGCCACTGCTGGCCTGCCTGCTGCTCATCATCATCCTGGTGGTTCTGATCCTGGTGTTCCGCCACCGTAGGGAGAAACGGGCTCGGATCAGGCTGATCCAGGAGCTGGCGGCAGTGCCGCTACCCACCGAGGGAAGCCCTTACCTGGGCCGGCCGGAACACAGCACAACCATGCCCTCCGTGGTGGTGACCCCGCTCGGACCCTACAGCTGCCCCAGCTCCCCCATGGTCCCCGTACGGACCAGGAGGGCGAGTCTGGCCCCTGGGTTTACGTTGTGGGGGCCTCTAGAGTGCCGTGAAGGAAGGGGTGGAGGAAACGCTGACGTCCGGATGAGTGAAGGAGGAGGTGGTAACTTCGCTAGTCCCGGTGGTATTATCGCTGCTCCAGCTGCGGATCCGAGGTCGAGGGGTCCTCAGAGATCCAGGACCCCTACTCCAACTCTTAGGGACAACCAGTACTGGGTTTGATGGAGGGAGGAAGGGTAAACCCTACCACACATTTTAATTGAACTGAGAAAAATAAGCACTTTTTGGCAGATATGGTTCAAATTAGAGCAGAATGATGTAGTTTATGAAAGGTACAATATGTGTTTTTAAGATTTCACTGTTAACAGTATTTTAATTGTATGTTTTTTATCCAGTGAATATAAAGAGGCGACTGGATGTGAATGCTGAGACAACCAAATACCAGCACGTTGCTCATCCCTCGCTCAAATTGGCCGATTTTTGTATTTCAATATAAAAAGCTATTAAATAGTCTGTTGTGGGTGCTGTAGTGGAGGGGTTAAACCAGGGCCACATGACGTGCTTTTCAAGGCCAATCTGCCAACGATCGGGCGGGGTAGTCCGGGGTAGAATCATAGCGTCGTCGATATGTGCATGTGAGTGGAAGACTCAAACCTGTCTGGAAACCATGCCAAACCGGGCAGGTCACCATTTGATCAAAAGTGTTTGATTTTCGCGTCAAAGCCTCTAATCGCCATAGGAACTTTGAACAGCCAATGAGGCTGTGCGCCTGCACGAAGGGTGAAGCCTAAGAAAGCGGCAAGTGTGGACTTCTGGAATGGACGAGCGACTGCTGGGTCTGGTCAGTGTAGAACGCTGAAGTTCGCTGCAACGCCCGGCCCCAGCTCCAGACTCTATTTAACACGATCACATCAAGAGGTTCCAATTGCTCCGTACAGACGGGCGGGGAACCTTCCCACTGAACCAGTGAAGAGTCTAAAATGACTCGGACGGAAACGTTAGCGCAAAAGGAAAACAAACAGCACATAGTCTTATGTGACTCGTAGTCATCCTACGCAAAGCAATTTTTCGGCTCTAGAGCCGCTTTTCTCTTGCTTCTGCATACACTTACATGCACACAGGCAGTTATTGTGTGGCCCCATATGCTCGGATCTCTGACTGCCTGCAAGTCCAGACATGAAGTCCCTGTGGATGACAGATAATTACGCCCCTTTTTATTGACCAATCCCACTTCTCCCCGAGGACACTTTGCTCAGCAACACCCAAACAGCCATGGCGCCAACACCAACAGAGCACTGTGTTTCCCTGTCGGCCACAACACGGCTGTTATCGAGGCGGTGTGAGGGGTTTTCTACTCTTTAAACCCGGGTTTTACCTCTTTACACACTTTAAAACACAATTGCAACCATTTGACTTATGCCTTCGTGGATACACCACGAGGACTTGTTAGGATTTTTTCGAACTTAGACGAAAACTTCAGATAGATTTTACAGCCCCAAGATGATCATTTAGAGATCTTAAGGAAATCCTGACTAAATAGGTTTTTTAAGGGTCATTGGGATCGCGCACTGGTCACCGGTACCAGCTGGTTTGATATAATGGTGAGTCTAAAGTCCTGGCTCCTGTAGTGTATGCCACACACCACTGGGATGTCGATTCACCGACTGTTGAAAGAATCCCAAGATGGTCGTTCCCCTTGTGATCACCTTCCTTAATTGCTCAATCCTACAGCGTGCGCTACCCACGTGGGGGAAAAAAGTCTTAAAATGTGTGATGCTGCCTTTTCAAAGTCTTGACGCATCCAGGGATGGACCCTCGAAAAACTGAGCGTCAAAAACTTCAGCCGGGGACAAATCTGATGGACACTCAAAGCAGAGGGCTGCCCGCACACCGCCGGGCTCGTTAGCCGTGGACAGCCCCCGGGTTCAGCCGACTTCCCCGCTTCATTTCAACCATTTGCCGGATAACAACGAATCGTTTGCGTCGCTCTTGCATCGCCAGACGTCTCCTGCGGCGACATCCGTCGTTGGAAAATGCTCAGAGGGATCGGGAAACTGGATTTTGTGAAATAACACCACGCTGTAGTTACTCTGTAGTTACTCCGTAGTTACTCTGTAGTTACTTTGCCAGCAAATGGCCGCTGTACATCCTCTGTAGCTGTGTTTATGGAGTAGTGTGACCGTTCCACGAGTATTCCAACAGACTGCTTGTGGACTGACCCTGGGAGGACGAGGGCTGATGTGAGTCGGCAGCATTATGTGCATCTGCACTTTCTATGAAATGGTGAAGCTGCTTCTTCCTCGTACGGAACAAATCAGCGGTCACGTCGTCAGCTGACGTGTTGCTGCCTCACGTCTGGTTGTGTTCTACTCTTGTTGTATTATGTAGCTTCAGGTATTTCACTTTTCCAACGTCGTTTCTCCCACTGACTTGTGAGTAACGTAGGCGCCCACTCGCTTTGTATTTCCCCGAATGACCTTCACTATTTTTTACAAGATCATTTGCAAACTGTTTGTCAGCAGCTCTCTGCCACGTGCTGTGTAAAATATTTTTAATATAAACATATTTGTTAAAAACGCATGTTTCCATGAGTTTTATTGACCTGAGATCTGTGAGCTACAGCTGTCAGCGTAGGTTACAAGTATTTAAAAAAATAAATACCTCAAGATTGATTAGTTGACTTTACTAGATTTGCTTTCAGAAACACACCAGAAATATTTCAGAAACAATCATTTGAGCTGTGAAATACTGCTGGAATCATTCTTCTGTCAAAAAAAACAACTATTAGAATCATAGAAAAATGGAACAAATGCATTAATAATTATTATAATAATTATAATAAATCATTTTTTACAATGGTAATTATAATTAGGGGTCAGTCCTATTGGCCCATTGTTATTGCTGGGATTTTTATTATTATAATAACGCCCCTTGGCAATTTTCAGGCTAAAAATGTCTGGAACACGACAACCACTGGACCCACGGACATGGTTGAGGTCTCGTTAGAGCCGGGGCGACATCTCGTGCTTAAAGTTTTTTGCGTAGTGTGGACTACAACGTTGTGTAGTGGTTACAAACTGTACGTGTGTAGGTGTCTGTGTATCGTCTTACCTGCTTGATGTGGGCGGGGCTTTTCGATTGATATTTTACCTCTTTTGCTCTTTTTGTAAATTAACGCATTCTGTTTGCTGTGTAGACTGCTTAGTGGTTGCTCCGTGAGTCGAGCAACCAGGAGACGACAGACCCGGAGACCTGAAGCTGCATAAAATTGTGTTGCGTTTCAGAGAACCTGGAAAACTGTAATACGTACCAAACGTGACTAAGCTGGGCTCCGTGTGTTGCTGCCTGCAGCTATATTTGTTATTATTACTATTAGCCTACGTACCTACATTTTTACAGTTTTACAGTTTTTTAAGGGGGAGGTGGCTCTAGGTTGCCCCTACAACAGAGAAAACAGTGTAAAGTGCCCTCGAGATTGCCTGCACGTTAGAGAAAACATGAGCGAGGACTTGAGGGTTCGATGCCAGGTGAGATTTTCAAAGGCGACACCCCGACCGCATGTTTAAAAGCGTGCTCAGGTCGCCTGGAGGCATGATGGTTTTCGGTGGGGGTGCAATGGTTTGAGCCACCGGGTCTGATGAAGCTCGTCGTCTGGTCCAATCATTTGATTCAAGGAACTGGACGCTGATGGAAGAAGCAGCACTTGAACCTGCAGCGTCTCGACCACTGCTTTGCCCGGTCTCCGGGGCTCCAGGATGCCGCCTTTCCAACTGGTACTCGGCAGCAGCTTATCTCTTTGAGCCACTGAGGTCATCTCCTCAAATTCTATTTCCATGACTTCACTGCGATCGCCTGTTCCTTCTGATGTGAGCTGCTGACACCGCAACTTGCCCCCGCGGATGAATTCACCATCTATCGACTCTAATCTAATATTATTATATTGCAGGAAATGAGTCGTTATTTCTTTTCTATTGCCTTGTTGTCATTAAAAACGATGAAAGTACAGTTTCTATCTGTGTTTTGAACTTTGCCAAGTCGTAGAAAAAAGGAGATAAATGAATAACACAGTTGGCAGAATGCCATTTATTTATTTCGCTTTTTTTATCTGAAAGTAACACCTTGCACTTAATACATTTGGGCATTTATATGTTTACTATGCGGAAAATGCAGTTTATTACCATTGCATCATATTACACAATAGAAGGTCTAATAACGTGATGAGGTCATCAGGGCCAGCGGAGCAATGGACGTCTCACTACAGATCAGAAGGTTGTAGGTTCGATTCCTGGCCGGCTCGATGCTTTTTAACAAACTTTTAAATAATGCAATTAGTATCAGATGCATTTAACATTCACTCATAATCCAAATATGCAGGTGTGGAAAGATCACTTCAACTGAAGTCCCACTTGGACATTTTACTCAATAGCTACTTGCTCTTAGATAAAGAGTAAGTGGAAAAAACTCTGAATTTAAAAATTTTAAACCTTAAAAATACATTCAATCCCATTTAGTGTTTGAATGGGGAGGCCAGAGCGTCAGGTCGGGTAAGGGCAGGTTGTCAGAAGGAAGCGACGCAACTTCCTGTTTCTAGTCTCTTATGTTAGCATTACCATGTAGCCAAAGAGCTGATTTGATTTGGTTTGGTTTGATGAAGAAAACCCTGAAAAACCTGTTGAATGCACAGTTTGCCACCAACTGTCTGACAATATTGTGAGTTTCATCTTTTCTAGAAGGAGATTTAATGTTTTTTTTTTACTCTTAAACATTTGCCCCGTTGGACAGCATTGAAGCCGCTTCAGAGCGGAACGATTCTCAGGTTGTGTTATGAACAACTACAAACGGAGGGAAACAACATTTTAACCAAGACCTGGTTTGGAAAAATAGCCAAACTGAGTTTTTATATTTTCACATTTCATGTTTGTATGTTTCTTTATTTGCCTTCATTTTTAAGTCATTTTAAGCACATGAAATCCTCCGTGGAGTTCAAAACGCTGCAGAACTGAACTGGACCTCACCTTGTCTGACCTTGAAGGACGTCCCAGCATTCTCGTGATAGTTACCTTTCTTTTTTCACGTGGATATTGATGAAGATAAGTGTCTTTATTATGGGAGTGGAGCTGAATCAAAAGAGAAACCTGAGACGAGAGATCCAGAGAAACAGCCCGGCCTCAGCAGACCGCCACACCAATCACCGCATTGGATAGAGCTACAACCAATCAGAGCATTGGATAGAGCTACAACCAATCAGAGCATTGGATAGAGCTACAACCAATCAGAGCATTGGATAGAGCTACAACCAATCACAGCATTGGATAGAGCGTAAACCAATCACAGCATTGGATAGAACTACAACCAATCACAGCATTGGATAGAGCTACAACCAATCAGAGCATTGAATAGAGCTACAACCAATCAGAGCATTGGATAGAGCTACAACCAATCACAGCATTGGATAGAGCTACAACCAATCAGAGCATTGGATAGAGCTACAACCAATCACAGCATTGGATAGAGCTACAACCAATCACAGCATTGGATAGAGCTACAACCAATCAGAGCATTGGATAGAGCTACAACCAATCACAGCACTGGATAGAGCTACAACCAATCACAGCATTGGATAGAGCTACAACCAATCAGAGCATTGGATAGAGCTACAACCAATCAGAGTATTGGATAGAGCTACAACCAATCACAGTACTGGATAGAGCTACAACCAATCAGAGCATTGGATAGAGCTACAACCAATCAGAGCGTTGGATAGAGCTACAACCAATCAGAGTATTGGATAGAACTACAACCAATCACAGCATTGGATAGAGCTACAACCAATCACAGCATTGGATAGAGCTACAACCAATCAGAGCATTGGATAGAACTACAACCAATCACAGCATTGGATAGAGCTACAACCAATCACAGCATTGGATAGAGCTACAACCAATCACAACATTTCCAGTTAGTTTAATAGTGTCACGATAGCGGATTCAACCGTTCCACGTCAGCAGCAGCCATCTTGGTAAGGTGTCTCCAGGGCTCTCCTCTGCATCATCATGGTATCAACCCCGCCCCATATTAGATACAGCGTTGTGATTGGCCGACCCCGGCGAGGTCGGCTGATCTGTTTAAATGGGAGGGTGGCCAGACGTATTCTGCAGAGCAGATGGAACATGAGCTGCAGGTCACTCTGGTTCCCAGGATCGGAAAAAAAGGGACGAGCCTGAATAATGGAGGCAGAGGAAGAGGAGCTGCACGCCTGGTGTCGGGTACGGTACGTGGGACGTGGACGCCCGGGGGCTTTTTTGGTTTTGTTCAATTAGGAAACTCAATCGGAAAATAAATACATCTAAAATGAAAATACACTGATTATTTATTTATTTTTATCAAAAACTGCCCAATCCCTCAACACTGGTCTCTGGCTTTTAGAGAAGATGGTTTGAAAAAAATAAATAAAGATTTTTCAAAAACACAAGAAAAATTTGGGCCATTTCATCTCACTGGTAAAAAAGGGCGGTGACGTGAAAGGAGGGCGTGGTCGTCTCTCTGCCACAGTGTTGCCAGGTCCTTGGTTTTCCCGCTGATTGGACTTGTTTTGAAGTGTTGGGCTGGATCTTTTTGTCCGCTGGTTGAACGAATGAATGAATAATATCCATGAAATAAAATGAATATTTCAAATTAAATGATTTATCTATTCCCACATCTTACCAAACAGACTCTGGGTCAGCACGTGCACACATGGACATGGGACCGTCCGGCCGGCGCCCACCCCGCCCCGCCCAGCCTCGCCCTGCCCGGCCCCCCCTGCCCCGCCCCGCCTTGACCCGCCCGGGGTTTTGTCTGTTTTGTTCAAGAAGGAAGCGGAGGAAAACAAATAATGCAAAATCTAAAATAGAAGGAAAACACCCCGAGCGTCCAGACGGGGCTCGGCGCTCCTGGCCGGCGGCGGGTGGTGTCAGATTGACCGGTGGGCGTGGCTGGGTGCATAAAAAAAAAAGAAAAAGAGTCGCTGCGACACACGTTGATTCACTGCACGCCAACCTGCACGAGCAGGAAACTGAAAAAGCCATGGAATGGTGACGTGAAACAGGTTATATATTTAATGTGAGCGGTCGTGGAGCAGCCTGAACGTCCTTGTGGAGATACACAAATGAATAATACATTACATCTCTTATCTCAGATTCCTGAACAAAACAAGAAAAAAACTGTGTTTTTTTATGCTCATATTTAACATCAGGTTATTGCGACGTATTTCTACTTTATTACGGGAAATGACCACAAGTCGTTAGAAATTAAAACCCAGAATGAAGCACAGGCCGAAGCCACGGGCGGTGGAACCCCAAACTAGAAATGAACATAATAAAATCGAGACAAAGGACAAAAGGCACCGTTGTGACAAACATTCAAGGTGATGATGGTATTTTGGGTACGAGCTACGACACATTCTACCCAGAGCGATGTGATGGCGTGAAAGCAGCGCTCGTGTAGAAACAGAGGGAAAGTCAGCGATGCCACCTCATCACGTCCAAACCAGTTCCAAGTGGGAAATGGTGAAGATGTTGCTGTTCCAACGTGAGCGACATCACTCCACTGCTTCTCCCTGAGACGGGTCCGGCGATGAAAGAGCAGAAAATCATGTTCCTCTTCTTCATTTTGAGTCTTAATGTTCTGTTTTTCATTTATTGTGATGGAGGGTAATCCCCAATGCAAGACCCCATTTTACCCTATTCTACCCTATTCTACTCTATTCTACCCTATTCTACTCTATTCTACCTTATTCTACTCTATTCTACTCTATTCTACCTTATTCTACTCTATTCTATATTCTACCTTATTCTACTCTATTCTACTCTATTATACCCTATTCTACTCTGTTCTACTCTATTCTACCCTATTTACCCTATTCTACTCTATTCTATATTCTACCTTATTCTACTCTATTCTACCCTATTCTACTCTATTCTACTCTATTCTACCATATTCTACTCTATTCTACTCTATTCTACCTTATTCTACTCTATTCTACCCTATTCTACTCTATTCTACCCTATTCTACTCTATTCTACTATATTCTACCCTATTCTACTCTATTCTACCCTATTTACCCTATTCTACTCTATTCTACTATATTCTACCCTTTTCTACCCTATTTACCCTATTCAACCCAATTCTATGCTTTTCTACCCCTTTTTTACCCTATTTCCCTATTCAACCCTATTCTACCGTATTCTACTGTATTCTACCCTATTCTACCATATTTTACCTTATTCTACCCTATTGTACTCTATTCTACTCTATTCTACCCTATTCAACCCTCACTCCATCAGTTTTTCAGCATCTCTGCAAACAAACACTGTGCTCACGTATCAATAGATTTACTGACGTCAGGGATTCAAATACTGTTTAAACCGAAATGAAATAAAAAAATAGAAAAGTTGTAAAAAAGATTATTTTGAGCAGTTTCCTGTTGCGATGGAAACTGAACAGGATCATTCAAGGCACGAGCAGGAATGTTCCACTACAGCGGAAAACTCCGCTGGAAGGATCAGTGTCCCTGCTTTTTATTTTATCTTTATGCAACAAAATCAGAACTGAGACAAACTGAGGTAAGATCTGCATCTTCTGCATCTTCTGCATCTTCTGCATCTTCTGCTTCTTCTGCTTCGCCAACGTTCCAACGCTTTGTCGCTGAGCGGCAGTATCTGACACGGTGCTGATATTAAAGTGGTAATCCTTAAAATAATCTCGCTGGGAAAATTCCCATGTTTGATCCTTGACTCATCTGGCACTTCACAGGAAACAGCCGTTCGGTTGTGTCGGCGCTGTGCACGCTGCTGCTCTATGTGCTACTTCCAGGGCTGCGGTGGCGGGGTCCGCCACGGCCAACAGGAAGCGGAAAGGAGGCAGCGGCGGTGAATCAACTAAAGCGGCGTTGCTAAATGTGGTCCGCATGTGGATGTGGACAAACATTTGTGAAAAATATTTTTTTTTTAAAAAGAACAGAAGAATATCCAAACCATCTCAGGCAGGAAGACAAACGAAAGAAAAGCCCAAATCAAGGGACGAGAAGAGGGAAAAGGTCGGAGGTGAGGTCCCTGTCGCAAGGCAGCATGACGCCTTCCAACGCAGTTCTTGGTTTTGTAGTTGAAACGATGGTTTTGTGGATCGACACTTCAAGCTGACGGACGTGCACGTCACCTGACTGATCCAAAAAGAGCTTCCGTCCAGAGCCCCCGATTGGCCCCTCCCTGTTCCCGTACTCGCTCCGCCAGGGACTTGAACTCGCAGCTCTCGGGGACAAACCGCAGCGGAGTTGGAGACGCGACCGCTTCGGGTCCGGCCGACCCAAGAGCTAAAGCCAGGGATTGAAGGACATGTTGGGGCGGGACGTCAACCGTCAACAAAGGAAATGTCTGAGGACTGTGGACGGTGTCTTAAAGAGGGGGGACGCGGGGGACGCGGTGGGATGCGGGGGGACGCCGTGGGACGCGGGGGGACGCGGTGGGACACGGGGGGGACACGGGGGACGTGGGAGGACGCGGTGGGACGCGGGGGGGACGCGGTGGGATGCGGGGGGACGCCGTGGGACGCGGGGGGACGCGGTGGGACACGGGGGGGACACGGGGGACGTGGGAGGACGCGGTGGGACGCGGGGGGGACGCGGTGGGGACACAAGGGACACGGGGGACGTGGGAGGACGCGGTGGGACGCGGTGGGGACACGGGGGGGACACGGGGGACGTGGGAGGACGCGGTGGGACGCGGGGGGGACGCGGTGGGGACGCGGGGGGGACGCGGTGGGGACGCGGGGGGGACGCGGTGGGGACGCGGGGGGGACGCGGTGGGGACGCGGGGGGGACGCGGTGTGGACGTGGGGGGGATGCGCTGTTTCCGCGCCAAGTCTCATCCACACAAGAAACAAACAAAAATCAAAACAAACAAATAGGAGAAGCGGCGTTTCAGCCTTTAAATCCTCCGAAAAGTGACGGTTGGTGGCAACCGGAGAAGAGTCGCGCATGAGGCGGTGTCAGCGTGTGGACTCGCAGCGCCGCCACCTGGCCGCGCTCCATCAGCTCCGGGTGGAAGAGGTGGATGAGGATGTCATCCCACCGTCCACGCCAATCCTATTTCGCCGGCCGTCTTCGCCACGGCCGATCCGTTAGACCCAGTCGTGACACATCGCAGGACCGGGTCGGAAAAAGTCGGACAAACCCTCCAGGCCGGGACATGTTTTCCAGATGTTACGATGAAAAATGTAATTCCATCACCCGTAGCAACTTCTACATCCTAGTTCCTTTCCCACAACATTCCAATCAGCCCAGGGTTTGTCATGCATAGTCCGTGGTCCGTGTCCTTCCAAGTCCAATGCAACGTTTTTTTGATGCCCGTTCTCCAAGAAGCCCCCGGAGATGAGTCCAAGGATCCATCGCTTCCTCCTCCGTAGCTTCTTTCCTATTGGTCGATGAATCCGTCCCCTCTGCCGCGTCCCCGCTCTCAGAGCTCCTCCCCCAACGGTTCAGGAAGAGGCCATTGTTGCTTTCCATGGTTTGTTCCAGACAAGGGTTCCTCAAGGTTCCTCAAGGTTCCTCAAGGCATTGTCTTTCCTCAAGGCCACGCCGCCCCGGTTTCCTCAGGGGCTTTTCTTTCCAATTAGTCCCAGAAGAGCTTTGTTTGGCCTCCTCCGCCCCTCTCCACCCCTCTCCCTCTCTCTACTGGTCGTCGTCGTCGTACCGCTGCAGCGCCTCCTGCAGCTTGGCGGTGATCTTGTGGAAGAAGCCGATCTGCTGGCGGAGGTGGTGCTGCATCTGGCAGCGGAAGTCCCGGACCCGGGTCCGGTGGAAGTGCTGGATCTCCGCCAGCGTTGCGCAGGAGATGATGTTGCAGCGCTCCTGCAGCTCGCCCTCCGGCTTCTGGAGGTCCCTCACCTTGGTCAGGGCCCCTGGAGGTGGAGACATGAGCGTGGTTATCATGTCACACTGTGGAAACCTGGGTCCTGGTCACTGGTCACACACAACCACGCTAATGTCAATAATGAGCGTTGCCACGGCAACCACTTCTCCTGGTTACACGTCCCTCGAATCACTAGAAAACTAGACATACCTGTTATAGAACTAGACATACTACTTATAAAAGTAGACATACTAGTTATAAAATGAGTCATACTACTTATTACATGTCCTATACTAGTAATTAAACTATTCATACTGGTTATAGAACTAGACATACTAGTAATAAAACTAGACATACTAGTTATTAAATGAGTCATAGTAGTTATTAACTAGTCATACAACTAGACATACTAGTTATTAAACTATTCATAATAGTTATACAACTAGACACACTAGTTATAAAACGAGACATATTAGTTATTTAAATGAGTCACACTAGTTATTAAACTAGTCATACTAGTTACACAAGACATACTAGTAATTAAACTAGACATATTCGTTATAAAACTAGACATACTAGTTATTAAATGAGTCATACTAGATATTAAACTAGACATACTAGTTATAAAAGTAGATGGACTGCAGGTTTGAGTGTTTTCATTGATTTTATTGGCTTTTTATTTATTGTTTCTTGGTATTTACGTCGTCATACGTTACTTTCACACAACCGTGATAAACATGTCTGACCTCTTGACAAGCCAATAAAACTCATTTGAAGGAGGGAGGGAGAGACAGGCAGACAGACAGACAGGCAGACAGACAGACAGACAGGCAGAAGTCAGTCATTGAGGTTATAAATAGAGCTGAACCCTGGCAACTGAAGAGGAACTCAGACTCAACCCAGATGAAACAAGAGGAAAAGACGGCGAACGGAGAGAGAGACAGACAGGAAGTAGAGAGAGGACAAGCCCCGCCCCCTTCTCTCCGTTCACATCTCTTTTAAATCACATCTCATCAACACAATCAGCCGCGACACTAACGATCCGATCGATAGACGGAAAATGTACTAGAAGATAGGAACGATCGGCAAGATCATTTAAAGCAAAAAAAATACAATAAACAATAAAAATAAACAGGAAACGAGATCAATTTGGCAAGTTTGGGACACATTTTTATGCATTAATCACTTAGTTACACTGATTTATTTTTATTATGAAAATGTGTGAAAAGCTCTTTTTCATGATAGAATCAATAAGTGAAATACTTAATATTATAATATGTGCTATATAATAATGAGAATAAATTATTATCTACTGTAAATTATGTATTAGAATGATACATTATTTATTAATTTTGCGAAAGAAAAAAACAACAACTGCAACACACGCACACACACACACGAGATGACCGACGCTGCGAGGCCTCAAACCATCGTGGCGTCGTCTGGTGGGAACCTTGTTCGAGTTAAGACTCCCCCGCGCCCCGCCCCTCTCTCCTTCTCTCCACTGCCAGGAAGAGGGAGGGAGGGAGGGGGAAACTAATCCCGAAGGCCGTTGGTTTTGCATTCCAGGAGTCCCAGGGCGACGTGGGCCCGGAGCCCCTGGAATCTGCCCTCATTCAAATCAGATGTGTCCTCTGGACCTGGAGGGCGGGGCCAGGAAAGCGCTGCTGATCGTCCTGACGTTGCCGCTGTCGTCAACCTGAACCTCAAGGCTCCGATCCGCTGCCTGGATGTTTTCGAGACGTTCAAAGCTGTGAATGCATCTTTCTTTTTTTTTTTTTTTGTGTGTTCTTTGGAAGGCCTGCCGCCCCTGCTGCGCCCGGCAGCTGGAGGAGCTGTGATGTCGTTGGAAAGCAGAAGTGCTGCAGTCTGCGTTTCCCTTCCTCCTCAGCTGACTGCTCCGTTTGCTTGGTTTGTTTGAAAAAAAAAAAAGAACAGAAAGATCCCAAACTACATCCCACCCCCCTTTTCTTTGCCAGCAGCAGGAATGCAAACAAATCGGATGTTGTTTTGACGGAAGCCTGAGTGGGGGATGGGGGGGGGGTCTGTCATGGAAAGCCTGACTCAGCCGGACCCCTCGGAGGGTCCATACCGTAGGTGTTCAAGGGGAGAACTTCTGAAATACTTCTGCTACTGCTTCTACTTGTAGTTTACGAGCTACTTGACAGAAACAACTTCTCTTTCCCCCCGGGACACGGCGTCGCACCGTGAGGGGCCACAGGCCCGTCGCTCGGTCATGGATTCTCAACCTTTTCCATGACGGAGGGTCTCAATTTCACCCTCATAAGGCCACGGGCCTTATGCCAATCTGAGATCAATATGTTCTAGTTACATCTGATTCAGTGTCTCTAAACTATTAGTCATTTTGCTGTGGGGGACCCTCTAGAACCTCCTGAAGGACCCCCTGGAATGTCCTGAAGGACCCCCTGGAACGTCCTGAAGGACCCCCTGGAACCTCCGGAAAGACCCCCTGGGAGCCTCCTGAAGGACATCCTGGAACCTCCAGAAGGACCCGCTGGGAACCTCCTGAAGGACCCCCTGGGAACCTCCTGAAGGACCCCCGGGAACCTCCTGAAGGACCCCCTGGAACCTCCTGAAGGACCCCCTGGAACCTCCCGAAGGACCCCCTGGGAGCCTCCTGAAGGACCCCCGGGAACCTCCTGAAGAACCTTGAGGTTCAATTTTGTCCTTGATCCCATAGAATGGCACAAACCAATAAAATACTTCAAAATATCTCCTCATTTTTGACATTTGGGCGGTGGTTCCTCATCCGCCAACCAAACAACAACATTTAGGGTCAGAGTGAAGCTCCTCCAGAGAGAACCAGAGAGAGAGAGAGAGAGAAGAAGGGAGGGAACACGCGGCATGGAGGTGGAGAACCAGAGAGAGATAGAGAGAGAGAGAGAGGAAGGGAGGGAGCCACCGCGGCATGGAGGTGGAGAACCAGAGAGAGAGAGAGAGGGAGGGAGGGAGGGAGGGAACCATCCCGGCATGGAGGTGGAGAACCAGAGAGAGAGAGGGAGGGAGGGAACCATGCGGCATGGAGGTGGAGAACCAGAGAGAGAGAGAGAGAGGGAGGGAGGGAGGGAGGGAACCATTCCGGCATGGAGGTGGAGAACCAGAGAGAGAGAGAGAGAGGAAGGGAGGGAACCACGGGGCATGGAGGTGGAGAACCAGAGAGAGAGAGAGAGGGAGGGAGGGAGGGAGGGAACCATTCCGGCATGGAGGTGGAGAACCAGAGAGAGAGAGAGAGAGGAAGGGAGGGAACCACGGGGCATGGAGGTGGAGAACCAGAGAGAGAGAGAGAGGGAGGGAGGGAGGGAGGGAACCATTCCGGCATGGAGGTGGAGAACCAGAGAGAGAGAGAGAGAGGAAGGGAGGGAACCACGGGGCATGGAGGTGGAGAACCAGAGAGAGAGAGAGAGGGAGGGAGGGAGGGAGGGAACCATTCCGGCATGGAGGTGGAGAACCAGAGAGAGAGAGGGAGGGAGGGAACCACGCGGCATGGAGGTGGAGAACCAGAGAGAGAGAGAGAGGAAGGGAAGGAACCACGGGGCTTGGAGGTGGAGAACCAGAGAGAGAGAGAGAGAGAGGGAGGGAGGGAGAGAACCACCCTGGCATTGAGGTGGAGAACCAGAGAGAGAGAGACGGAGGGAGAGAGAGAGAGACAGAAGGGGTGGGGGCAGAGAGAGTGAGGGAGAGAAGGAGAAGAAAGATGGGAATGACAGAAAAAGGGGGTGATCATCTAAGTTTGTGTATCCAGACCTCCAGGGAATCCTCTCTTTGGATTGAAAGAAGAAGAAGAAGAAGAAGAAGAAGAAAAAGAAGAAGAAGAAGAAGCAGAAGAAAAAGAAGAAGAAGAAGAAGCAGAAGATCGGGGAAATCTGTCCTCTTCATTTCACCCGGGCCAAAGTTGGCTTTACACTGAATCTGACAAACGACAACAACTCGCCGAGTCTCATTCATTTCTACCTCAGAGTCTGAAACCACATGAGCAACGCTCCGGCACTCTGTGAAAAGCCCCGCCCCCCATGCGATAAGCCCCACCCCTTTGTGATAGGCCACGCCCCCCCACTGCAATAAGCTCCTGGTTGCTGAGATGAAACGCGACGTTACTGACGCCAACGTTGGGCAAAGTGGACCTGAAGGGAAGTTTTAAACTCTCCTTCAGGTCCATGTCAGCCCCCTCCTGGAGAACAGCCAGCTGCCACGTAGGGGATGTCAAATACACACACCTGCAGATCGAGGAACGTAGACGGCCACCAGGGGGCGGGGGCTCCGGCAACTCGGACCTGCGGTCGGATTCGGTGTAAAGCTAGCCTCGCGAGGGCCACGCCTGGCCCCCTACACCGCGAGGCCAATCCGGGGTCGGTCCCTGGCGGTTCCTCCCAGCTCCTCCGGCCCCCGCGACGGACCCGTCAGACCGTGGCGTCGCTCAAGGAGGCAGGTCCGATCGACCGACCCGCGATTGTTTTTCGGAACTACGACAATGGCGGCCCCTGAAGACGATGGTGCCGGCGCAGCCGGTGTGGCAGTTTAATCAGGAATAGACAGTGGAACGGCAACAACACGGCAACAGAAGTGTGCGCTGATGGAGCTCATCCGACCGTTTGAGCTCTCCTACCGACCCCGGTGGTGGTGAAGAATATATATATATATATATAGATATATATACTGCGGCGGGCCGAGGGGGCATGGTCAAGCCGCCGCTGCAGGGGCCGCAGCGGGGCCGCCCAGCAGGACCGCCCAGCAGGACCGCCCAGCAGGACCGGACCAGGCAGTACCTCCAGTTTTGTTCTCCCCCGCAGTAGCGACGCGGAGCCACGCCCAGCGCCGCCGAGTCTCAGCACAGCAGACCGGGGAACCCACGACGGAACCGTGCTCACGCCTGGGGCTCACCCCCCCTGTTGGCCAGCGAGCCTTTGATTCTGCCTCTGGCCCACGAGCAAACGGTTTGTTTAAAAACCTTGATAAATACACGGCAAACGGCGCTGTCTCACCTCCGCCTGCCTTCCCTCGCTCATTCCCTGGCCCAGAGCACACCTCTACATATAAATATGTATGTATATCTGATCTGTATATCTGATACAGAATGCGGCGGCGCGACTGGTGTTCAACCAGCCAAAGAGGGCACATGTCACTCCGCTGCTCATCCAGCTCCACTGGTTACCTGTAGCCGCTTGGTTACCTGTAGCCGCTGGCATCAAGTTCAAGTCTCTGATGCTGGCCTACAGAGTGATTGCTGGGAATGCTCCCATCTACTTAAATGCTCTTGTAAGAGCACATGTTGCCCCCCGGATGCTGCGCTCGTCAAATGAGCGTCGCCTGGCTCTGCCGGCCATACAACCACGGCAATCCAGGCTATTCTCATTTGTAGTTCCACGTTGGTGGAACGAGCTGCCAAAAATGACCAGAGCGGGGACCTCCCTCTCTGTCTTTAAGAAGCACCTGAAGACCCAGCTCTTCAGTGAGTACCTCCTCTCCTAACCTACAATTACTTAGCACCACCTTGCAGTATTTATTGTTACACCAATGTTGTTGATACACTAATCTCTGTCGCAATGTAGCTGAATGTTATTCTCCCTTGTAAGTCGCTTTGGATAAAAGCGTCTGCTAAATGACTAAATGTGTAATGTGTATATATATATATATATATATATACCGATATATTTTTTGCAGATATCATCCCTGACGTAGATTATGTTGATGCTGCACGTGGTGGTGTTTGTCAAGACCCGGTTTCGGGTCAGGGACTGACTGTAAAGACCTGGCAGGGAAGAGCGGCGCAACCGGGCCGGTATAACTACCCAACCCCACAGCATCTGGGGACGAACAGCGGTGCCAGAGCCAACGCCTTGCTCACGGGCGCCGACAGTCCTGTCCAAACCCCGCCCCCATGCATGTCCCACAGGCGGGAGGAAACGGGCGTCAACACGCTCGACTGACCGGCCATGAGCCGGCGGACACGCGTGCGCCGTGTCGTCGGGCGCGTCCCTGTGTTTCCAATCGGCGCCTGCACCGGCGTCTCTCACGAGCTTTTGAAACACATTTGATGCGTTTGTGTGCGGTGAGGCTGGCAGGCCACGCCCCCCCCCCCGCTCGGCACGCCTCACTGGTCGTCCTCAAGCCCCGCCCCCTCCGGAGGGCAAAGCCAAGTCCAGCTTTAAAAGGTTTTTCTTTTAGACTTGATGCTAAATGTATTCTCTTAGTTTAGGTTTTTTTGTAAATCCTGCTTCATTTTTAGGTTTACTTTTTGTTGTTTGTTATTTTATTCTTTGTTGTTTATTATCAAAGTGTCTCGTTTGTTTTTATGACCTTCATTTTTTTAGATGTTGGTTAAGTTTGAGCCTTGTTGCAAACGACCAATTTGTTTTCTATTTTCATTCTTAATGCCGTATCATTATTGTCTGTCTGACTGCCTGCCTGTCTATCTACTTAACTGTCTGTTTGTCTATCTGCCTGTCTGTTTGTCTATCTACTTACCCATCTGTCTCGCTGTCTGTCTGTCTGTCTATCTACTTACCCGTCCGTCTCGCTGTCTCTGTCTGTCTGTCTGCCTGCCTGCCGGCCTGGCTGTCTGTCTGTCTGTCTGTCCGTCTTTCTATCTACTTACCCGTCTGTCTGTCTGTCTGTCTGTCTGTCTGTCTGTCTGTCTGTCTGTCTGTCTGTGTCTGTCTATCCATCCATCCATGCATCCTTCTATGTCTTTATTTCTGGTGCCGTCGTACCTTTCTGGACGTGGATGATGTCGGGGTAGTTAGCCAGGTGTCCTCGGTACAGGTCCAGAAGGTCCGAAATGGGGTCCAGGTCGTGGCGCGGCTGCTCGGCAAAATAGTCCCCGACGGCCTCGTAGGCCTCGCCGGTGTAGGCGATGGCCCGGTTCAGGCCCACCGAGTAGGCCTGCTGGTCCATCTCAAAGGCCTGGCCCAGCAGCCGGAAGGACTGGCCCACCTTCTGGTACTCCTTCTTGAAGCCCGTCATCTGCTTGCGGGCAAACTCGTTGATGGCGGCGTTCACCACCACTATGTTCTCGTCCATCTTCTTGGTGAAGGCCTTGAAGCCCTCGATCTTGCTCTCCACCTCCTGGAGGTCCAGGGGCACGGCAGGGGGGCTGGGACAGAGGAGGAGGAGGAAGAAGAGGAGGAGGAGGAGGAGGACAAGAAGAAGAAGAAGAAGAAGAAGGTCAATTATAGCTTGTTGTCATCTCCTCCAGTCTCCTGAGGAAGGCTGTAAAATGATGACAACAGCACATATTCACAGGTTCGTTCTTTATACATCTCAATGTATGAAGCCAAATAAAACAGCAAATATTGTGACTTGGGTGTTCATTTCACATTTGATATCCGGGACAACCCTTCCAGGACGTTCCCTCCCTCTGTCCGTCACTGACCTGATGGTGAGGAAGAAGTTGGCCCCCGTCAGCTCGTCCCTCTCGGCCTTCCTCTTGCCTTGCTTCCAGGCCTTCTCGTCCGTGCAGCCGCAGGTGAGGAAGTGCTGGAAGACGTCGCAGCGCGCCAGCACCGGGTGGCTGCTCATGTGGTTCATCCACCAGATCAAACCCTTCCGCCGCTTGGAGATGAAGTCCTCCTCGAAGCGGCCCGTCGCCTGCTTCTCCGGCAGGTGGGGCACCGAGATGACAGGGAAGCGCTCCACCAGCCGGGCGTACAGCCAGTCGAAGTGCTTGTACCTGACCGGGGGGAAGGGTACAGAAATGTATTGGAATGACACTGTTATACCACTGTAAGTAGACAGTACTAATCATTTAAGTACATCGAAAACTAATTTGAGCTCATATACCTCCTGCAATAATTGACCGTGTGCGTGAAACCACACTGTGCATGTGTATGTACATCGAGTTTAGCGGGTCATGCTATTGTGATTGGAGCTGCAACTAACGATTATTTTCATTATCGATTCATCTGTCGACTATTTTTTGGGTCAATTAGTTGTTTTGTCCATAAAATGTCAGAAAATGCTGAAAAGTGATCCCAAAATCAAGACAACGTCCTCAAATGTCTTGTTTTGTCATACAGGACTAAAGAAACCAGAAAAATATTCACATTTAGGAGGCTGGAATCAGAGAACTTGGAATGGTCGTCTTAAAAAGTGCTCAAAATGACTAATCGATGATCAGAATAGTTGGCGATTCATTTCATTGTTGGCCACTAATCGACTAATTGTTGCGGCTCTAATTGTGATATTGTATTTTCTTAACTGTACCCCTGACTTAAAGACAACATGTAACTATATCACAACATATTATGATGTTGCAAAAAGCAAAATCCCAGACAATAATGGTGGATATCGTGATCTGAGACGGAAATGGCAATCTGGCAACGCAGCTTTGAAGAAGGTAATATAAAATAATAAACATGATAAAATAAACATGAAGGTAATTTGGTGATGTAATTAAATGTTGTATTTAAGGATGCATATCTTTCCTATGACAAAGCCTTAATGACACCGTTCAACTATATTGCGACGTTACGATACGCAAAATCTCAGCGATATCTCATCTCGTATCACGATGTTGACGCTACTCCGATACACATGGCGTGTGGGTACCTGCGGTTGACCTGTGTGTTGGTGTGGGTCGGGGTCAGTCCGTACGACATGTAGCTCTTCATCCCTTTAAACTTGGTCTGCTTGGTCGGGTCATCGATCGTGCACGTGAACGGGTACGGGTTCTCCTGCCACTCGGGCCCGTGGGGGCCCGCCACCACGCAGATGCGGTCCCCGTCCCGCACGAAGGCCGACGCCTCCCCGAGGAGGAACGCCTCCCCCCCGGACTTGACGAACGTGGAGAACCGGTTCAGGTTCCGACCCACGGTGGCGGACCCGCTCTTGGCGTGCGGATGCTGCTGCTGCGCGCTTCCGCGACGGCCGGGAAGCGACGTGGTCACCGTGTAGGCGGAGGAGGGCGCGCTCCCGACCCCGCCGCAGCTACTGCCCCCAACACCGGCTGTGGCGGACCCCGACGTGGGGTGCTCATCCCAGTCGTCGTCCCAGTCGTCGTCGTCGCTGCCCTGGCTTGTGTGGAGGCTGCCCCGCTGCGGGGACCGGGTCGGGTCAGAGCAGGTCGGGGGTCGGGACGGGTCAGAGGAGGTCGGGTGAGCCTTGGCGATGTCCACGGCGCTGGAGCGAGTCCGGGAGTCCGGCCCCGGGGAGCAGCCGTTGTTGGCGTCGGGGGGACCGTGGTGGTTCCCCCGGAGGATCTCCACATAGGAGGCCGGGAAGAGCCCCGTCTCCCCGCGGCTGTTCTCCCCCTCCAGCCAGCCCTCCAACTCCTCCTCGCCGAACAGGGTGACCAGCTCGGCCTCCCAGATGGAGATCTCCCCGGGGTTCTCCGAGTGGAAGTCGTACAGGACCCTGGCCTTCAATGCCATCGTCTTTTGTTTTTGATGGGGGTAAAAAAAAAGTCCAGGAGAGTCGTGAACTCTGCAGTCAGCAAGCGATGGCTTTCCAGAAAGTCTTGGGTCTACGGTCCGCAGAAAGTCCAGAAGGTCTACAGAAAGTTGAGGACCTGCAGAAAGTCGTCGTGGGTCTTCAGGCTACATAGAGTCTTGGGTCTGCAGCTACGCACAAAGTCATGAGTCATGCACAAAGCCCTGGGTCTGCAGAGTTGTGGATTTTCAGAAAGGCTTGGTTTTGAACAAAGTTCTACAGAAAGTCTTGGTTACACAGAAAGTCTTGGTTCTACAGAGTCTTGGTTCTACAGAAAGTCTTGGTTCTACAGAAAATCTTGGTTCTACAGAAAGTCTTGGTTCTACAGAGAGTCTTGGTTCTACAGAAAGTCTTGGTTCTACAGAAAATCTTGGTTCTACAGAAAGTCTTGGTTCTACAGAGTCTTGGTTCTACAGAAAGTCTTGGTTCTACAGAGTCTTGGTTCTACAGAGTCTTGGTTCTACAGAAAGTCTTGGTTCTACAGAGTCTTGGTTCTACAGAAAGTCTTGGTTCTACAGAGTCTTGGTTCTACAGAAAGTCTTGGTTCTACAGAGTCTTGGTTCTACAGAAAGTCTTGGTTCTACAGAGTCTTGGTTCTACAGAAAGTCTTGGTTCTACAGAGTCTTGGTTCTACAGAAAGTCTTGGTTCTACAGAGTCTTGGTTCTACAGAGTCCACCTTAGTCGGGACCGGTCTGTAATCCACACCGACCCTCTTGTCTCACTGCTCCTCCGCCGCGGGTCACACGTCGCCCATTTCCACGCAGGAGTTAATCCGAACCCAGGAAGGAAAAGCAGAAAAAAAAACCACGGAGAAACTTGTTTTGATCGATGCGATTCGGGTCCGGACCGGGGAGAGAGGCCGTGGTCCTGCGGGTCCTGCGGGTCCTGCTCCACGGGACCAGCAGCAGACTGGGAGGGACTGCGAGGAATTCCTTTCTGCTTCCAGATGCTCAGCAGCTCCAGTCCCGACACGCAGAGAGGAGGAGGAGCTTCAGGGGAAAAGCCCCAAACTCCTGTCAGTGCAAACCCATGAGACTCCATGAGACCCCACGTCCGTCCCCTGAGACCCCACGTCCGTCCCCTGAGACCCCACGTCCGTCCCCTGAGACCCCACGTCCGTCCCCTGAGACCCCACGTCCGTCCCACGTCCGTCCCCTGAGACCCCATGAGACCCCGTGTTCAAGTTCAAGAGATTATTTGTCAAATAAATAAACATACGGTCATACATGTCTGCCCTACGTCTGTTCCATGTTGTGATACAGAGGTCAATTTAAAACACAGGTTCATTTTTAAAATTTGTTTTTATTTTTATTTTTTGTTGGGGGGGTTATTGAACATTGCCAGTGTTTTACATTTTTTTATTCTTATTACTTAATTATTATTTTATTAATAAAGTATTACTTTATTGCTCTATATATCTATCTGTCTGTCTGTCTGTCTGTCTATCTATCTATCTATCTATCTATCTATCTATCTATCTATCTATCTATCTATCTATCTATCTATCTATCTATCTGTCTGTCTGTCTGTCTGTCTGTCTGTCTGTCTGTCTGTCTGTCTGTCTGTCTGTCTATCTATCTATCTATCTGTCTGTCTGTCTGTCTGTCTGTCTGTCTGTCTGTCTGTCTGTCTGTCTGTCTGTCTATCTATCTATCTATCTATCTATCTGTCTGTCTGTCTGTCTGTCTGTCTGTCTGTCTGTCTGTCTGTCCACAGGGCACAGTACCTTAACAATTGAAATTCTAAATAAATAAATGTAATAAATACATTTATTAAAATGAATACTACTGATAAAAATTTAAAAAATAATGGTAGTAGTAGTAGTAGTAGAAGTGGTAATATTATTATTATTATTATTATTATTATTATTATTATTATTAATGAAGGTGAGGAATGGGATCCCTCATATGCAATAATAATAATAATAATAATAATAATAATAATAATAATAATAACATTACAAATACAATAAATAATCGTTGACACATGTCCACCGCCAGAGGCCGCTCTCCACACGCACTCGTCCCGTCACGCTCCCGTCCAGCTGGGGGCGGTAACAACACTGTGGATCACACTACGTCACAACCACAATAACGAGGGAAGCCGCTGCTCTGTAACCCTAATATGCATCATATGTATCATATTGATCATATGCATCATATTCATCATATTTATCATATTTATCATATTCTTCATATCCATCGTATTTATTATATGCATCATGTTCACTGAATATAATGCGGATAAAACAAGCTTCTGGTGAAAGAGGACGGAGCGGGGAGATGACGTCATGCTGGGGTATCTCCGGTAGTCAGTAAAAAGGTAAATATGATAAAAAACACGTTACACTATGTTACATTATGATACTATGTGTTACAATATGATAAAACATGATGCAATAGGATACAATATGCAACAATATGATAAAATATGATACAATCTCCAACGATATGATGCGATATGATACAATCTGAAACGATATGCTATAATACAATAAAATCTGAGACAATGTGACACATTATGCTGCTTTGTCCGTTTGATAGTCTACAGTATTTATATGGTTCACTCCCTCCATCCCTCCATCTCAGAACCCGTGCGGTCCCCCGATGGACCTGGTCCACGCCACCTCAGACAGTCTGTGTAACCTGGTCCGCTGGGCTCACAGCCATGGAACCATCTGCCACCTGATCCCCGTCCTGCAGCAGCTCGGCCGGGGCTCCGACCCTCACAACGCCCACGCCACCCTGGCGACAGAGAGTGGTCTCCGTGGCAACGGCGTCGCCGCGGCGGTGTGGGGCTGCGGTGCTGGGCACGCCTACCACTGGCCCCTGGGCCACCAGGACGAGTCCAACACCAGCACCCAGGGCCAGGAGAGGTCCAGGGGAGGTCGCTTGGCCAGTAAGGTACAGGTTCCATGGAGACGTCCTGGGATGGGAGATGCTGTTGATGATTTCATTGAATTGAATTTTCAGACACAGGTGAGGGGAAGAAGGACTGGGAACTGTCTAAACATTAACGAGAACATCATCAGGAAAATATGTGATGTAGCTCTGTAGCCTGGTGGTGGTCTTGACTGAAACATCTTGATTCAATACATTTATCTTACTTACAAGTTTAAACAGCGACCAGAAGTCCTTTCTTTTTTGAATAATTTTATTTCTCTATCACTTCCAAATCAAAGTGTGTATTTTAATACGCCTCACACAAGCTGCAGCCCTGTGTGTCGTCTGTAAACGTAAAAGTAGTGAAAGGATTCGTTTTATTATTGGAATGTGGTGAACCAGGATAATTAGTACTTTTCAGGCCTTTCAGATTGTCGCTGCAGAAGCTGGTCCATCCCCCTTCTCTCCTCTCTCCTCCTCGCCTCCTTCCTTGCCTCCCATTCCTCACCCTTCTCCTCCTCTCCAGGTGGCCATCACGGGGTCATGTGACCTGTCCTGCAGCGACGCCCCCTCGGAGGCGGAGGAGTTTGGCCGCCGTCTCTTCGAGGCCACGGTCAGCGATTCCTCGGCCACGGACGAGGATGGAGACGGAGGCTACGAGCCCCGTCCGTCCAGGAAGAGAGGCGGGGGAGCGCCGGGGGAGGCCTCCAGGTTGTCCGGGGGTCCGGGCAAGAAGATCAAACAGGAAGGAACCTCAGCGGACTGTTACTACACCGTGGCTAACGTGGCTTCGGACCCCGATGATCCTCGGCAGGCCCCAAGTCCGCCCCCTGACAAGGCCGCCACCCACTGCCCCAAACCCAATGCGGACCAGGAGGAGGCTCTCGGGGAGTCGGGGAACTCAGAGATGGAGGTGCTAGGCGGAGGAGGCTCCACCACAGACCCAGCAGACCAGACAGCAGGTCAGCAAAGTCCCCCTTTCCAACACAGGAACCATTTCAGGAACCAGGAACTTAGCTTCCAGTACTTAGGAACTTTTTAGGACAGTTCCTCAGCCCAAGCGAGGTGGTACTGTTTGGGCAAACGGGAACCAATGTAATGTCCACAGGAAAAGGAGGGAGTTCTACGAGTACGCAGTGAGTGTTAAATCACTATTGAGATCAATGATGTTCTTCATTACAAGCTCTGCCCCAATGGTTCCTGTCTCGCCCTTGGGAGAGTTTTTGGGGATCAGAAATAAACCAAGTTCAGAACTGAGTAAGTTCCTAAAATTACTAGGATTCTGGGAAAGAAGTTCCTGGTTCCTGCAGTGGAAAATGGGCCAATCTGGCCCTTCGCTCGGCTAATATTCTTTAGCTTGTACGAAAACATTTCAGCCGCTATGTTGAGCGTGTGGGCCCAATCACTGCCTGCTGTGATTTTTAACCATTTCTGCCTTTATTTTCTGCATGTGTATCCGTTCGCGTGTGCACGCAGTTGCAGGTTGCCACGGTGACGGGGCACGCCTGTTCGCGCTGCTCCGTGCCGAGCGGCGGCGGAACGAGCAGATGATGGAAACCATCTCCGGTTTGAAACAGGACAAGGAACTGCTGCAGCACCAGCTCGCCAAGAAGACCAAGCTCATCTGCGACTTCCTGCAGGATCAACTGCGGCCAGGTAGAACATCACTACGTCAAGAGAAGTATACGTCACTTGGATTCCCACCTAGTACATGTTGACAATCTGGGTTTCTATTTGTGTCAATCAAACACAGTTTATTACAGCATTTTCAGCTTGTATTTACACCATCTCGTTAATTGACGTTGAATATTGGCGGCAATGAAAACAGCGACAAGATGAACGTCAAATAATGGACACACTGTGGTTTTGCAAATCAAACAAGCGAAAGTGGAGTCGCCATGCTTCCTCTAGGCTGAAGCTTAGCGTTGTTGCCACGGCAACCAATGGAGATTGCGGAGTTGCCAGGTCTCTGATTTTCCCGATTTTCCCGTTACTTTTTAAGTGTTGAAGCGGGTTTTGTTTTTTTTTGTCCGCGGGTTGGGGGGGAGGTGGCTGGGTTTGTCACGGCAACATGGCAACCAATGGAGACGGATCAAGGGGTAATTGAACACGCAACCACTGACCTGGGTCTCGTTTCCCAAAAGCATCTTAGGACTAAGATGGTTGTTAAAAACCTTCTTACGCAGCTACTCAAAGTCAAGGTGCTTTCCCCAAAGGCATCTTAACTTTAAAGATTATTGTTCATTATTTATTCGTCATCGGAGGAAAAACAAGGCCCCAGATCCCAGGCATATTTGAGGAGGAAACGGTATTTCCCCGTAGTCTGAACGTAGCCTCAGTCGCCTCATTGTTTTATTCTCGTTACGACACGTTCCAGAGAACAGACGGCCCCGTTCCTCCAATCAGATGGAACCAGGAAATAGCCAGATCCCCTTTGCTGATGACGGCGCGTTCGATTCGCCGGGTCTGTTCGACTCGTTTGAGGAGGCGGAGCTCCCCCCGCTGGAGCGACACAGGACGATGAAGAGCAAGTGGAGCCGAGATGGAGAGAACACCAGAGTCAGAAGTGAGAGGACAAATGTTTTTGTGGAGCATTACAGTAATGATATAAAGTCCCAACTTAGTCGTATATCATGCCATATAATACCTATGTTGATATAATATTGATATTGTGATATGAAACTAAGAGCTAGGAGACACTGAAGGAGACCGTCCAGGAGCTAGGCGACAAGTGTAGGAGATAGTTTAGGAGTTAGGAGACAGTCCAGAACAGGGGTTTCAAACAGGACAACAGGGGAAGCGCGGGGCTCCTTTTGTTCCGTTCAATGGAAAATTTAAAATAAATATATACATTAAAAAAAAATAGAAAATAAATACATCTACAATAAAAACACTGTTTTTATTTGTTTTCGCTCACTTGTTTTCGATTTGTGATCGCCCGACTGCGCAGCGGAGCAGAGATGGCTTCTGAACTTTTGATTGTGTGGCCAAGGCGCACATATATTGTTGATGGTAGATCATAAATAATTATGGGGCTTTGCAAAAAAAAGGTACAGGCTGAACAGGGCACCTCCTTCTCATGTAACCTTCTCGCAAATGCCCCGCGACCCGGTGGTTGGGAACCTCTGGTCCAGGAGACAGTTTACAAGGTAGGACACATCTTAGGAGACATCTTAGGAGATAGTGTAGAATACAATCTAATAGCTAGGAGAAAGTCTAGGAGCTAGGAGACAGTGTAGGATACAGTCTAGAAGTTATAGGACAGTCCAGGATCTAGGACAGTCTTGGAGCTAGGAGACAGTCTAGGAGGTAGGAGACAGTCAAGAATACACTTGAGGAGTTATAGGACAGTCCAGGATCTAGGAGACAGTCTAAGGGCTAGAATACGGTGTAAGAAACTCTAGGGGGTTGGAGATAAGTGTAGGAGACAGTCAAGGAGCTAGGAGCCATCTTACGAGACCGTGTAGGAGACATTCTAGGACAGGGGTCGGGAACCTATGGCTCGGGAGCATTATGGCTCTGTCGATGATGGTAGACGGCTCGCAGACAATTTTGAGCTCAAATTTTTCATCACAATGTGTCATTTTAAAGTAAAACAGGTAAGAGAAATTACAATTTTGAAAATAAAATTCAAAATATAAATGTGACGGACAAAGGGGCGTAGTCAGGCACCGGCTGCGAACCTCAGAAAGACTCCGGGGGCCTTTTACTTGGCGCCCTGCCCCTCCTGGGTCTCTGCTCAAGCTCCACTTGTGGGAGTCCCTGCCACAGGTGAGGCTTCAGGGAGGGAGGCGGAGTCTTTGTGGCCGTGGTGAGAATTTTATTGTTCATTTCAATATGCGTCACGCAGGCCACAATTATATATATCACTGAGGATTATAATTATAATTGTGGATAATAACGATCCTCTTCGGCGCAGGAGGAATGGCCTTCCACTGTAAGACGGAAACATTAAGAAAACTTCAACTTGCGGAGCAGCTGATTCTTAACACTTGGAAGGAGCTTCCCGTCACATAGCACACAACGCAGCGTTGCAGTGTTGCCGTGTGGAGCATGTTTGGCTCTACATACGCATTTGAGCAGTCTTTGTGGCGTCTGAGAAACATGAAGAGCAACCTACACTCACGTTGAACTGATGGAGCCTCAACGCAGCATGAAGCTCAACCTCACTACGTATGAAGCAGACAAGGCCACCAGCAAAACCAGGCAGCACCGCAAGTCACATCCATGCTAAAAAGTATTTCATTTATTATTGGTTAGCTGCAGTATAACAACAATATTAAGAAGAATAAAGAGAAATGTATTATATATTGCGCTTTTTGAAGTACTCAGAGATGTGTTAAAGGTTAAAAATGTATGCCTTACTTAAAAAATGCATTAAGTTGCATTCAATTTTATTAAATATTATATGGCTCACAAGGAAATACATTTAGAAATATTTGGTTTTTATGGCTCTCCCAGCCAAAAAGGTTCCCGACCCCTGGTCTAGGAGCTAGGGGACAGCCTAGTAGGTAGGAGACAGCCTAGGAGCTAGGAGACAGTCTCAGAGCTAGGATAGTCTAGGAGCTAGGAGACACTTGAAGCTAGGAGACAGTCTAGGAGCTAGGAGGCACTCGAAGCTAGGAGACAGTCTAGGAGCCTTTGCTTCCGCTTTAGAGCCGTGGTCTGTTGAGGATCAAACTGAGGCTCCTTGATGTGAAAGGTGGAGAATCCCTATTATAAATACCTCAAGTCCTTGAAGTGCCTTTGGATGTGTCAACTTGTAAGTCGTGATAAATCCATGCCAGGTCTGTAAACTCAATCAGTTGCAATCCAAACTTTAAAAGCATCTTCCCCTCCCCCAGTGAAGAACGTGGTGGGGGTCATTGCGCGCTACATGGCCGCCCTGCAGGAGTTCCGCCGCAGCGTCTCCATGAAAGTGGCCTTCGACCGGGTGGGCGTGGACCGCAACACCATCTCACGCACGGCGGCCATCGCCGAGCTGAGCCTGGCGGCGCCCGAGGTCTTCCACTCTCTGGCGCCGTGGGACGAGAGGGAGGAGACGCTGGCGCACTACGCCCTGCGCTGCCGGCAGGCCATGGACGACAGCACCAAGGCCAAGATCAAAGCCATGAAGGCCCAGGGCGACCTGCTGCCCATCGTGTCCAAGTGAGGAACATCTTTAAAACGCTGATCAGCAGCGAGTCAGAAGACTGCACTCTGTCCAAGAAACACACCTGGGCAGCTATATAGACCTTCATACACCTGTATATACACCTGTATATACACCTGTATATACACCTGTTTATACCTTTTTATACCTGTCTACACCCGTATACACCCGTCTATACCCATCTATACCTGTCTACACCTATATACACCTGTTTATACCTGTATAAACCTGGGTACCTGTATATACCTGTATAGCAGGGACGTGGAATGGTACCGCTGGTTCGTGGCAGGTTAGGGACCGTCCGTTACACCTGTTTTCAAAGTGAAATATCTCAACTACAAGATTTTTAACAATGGAATTACAGACGTTTAAATATCAAAGACTTCATGTTACACAGACTTCCCAAACTGTGGTCTGCGACCCTCCCACGGATCCCCCGAGGAATTGCAGGGGGTCCGTAATGAAGTTGTTATTTTATGTATATATATGTACAGTATACGTTTCCATGTTTCACAGACTTGTTTGTCTGAGCACCACGCTGAGTTTGATGGAATCAGAGAAGGACAGCAGCTTGTTTATGGTGAAAAAGACATTAAATACGGTTTGATAAACGTAAAGATCGTGTTTTCAATAATCAAATACTATGGCTAAAACTCAGTGCACTGCTTTTTATGTGGATTTATTTTTGCCACTGCGTTAAAGCGGTACTATGCACTAGAACCAGTCTTTTTTTAGCTGGAAACTGACTTTTCTTTAATAAAACACATCAACCTCGGTCATAATAATAACCTTTCCTTCCAAATGTCATTAAATCCCGATTACAGACAGCAAGTGGAGCTCAGCAGCGCCACCTGCTGGTCACAATCAGCACAAGAGGGAGGACCTGCAGGAAGGATACTGACGTAGACAGTGGCTTTGTGTCGGGTCACAAACTAAAAAAAAAAAGGCACAGACAGACAGGTAGAGAAACTTTGATAAACCAAAAGCCACATTGCCTTGATCAAATTCACTGTGGCGGGCCCAGCCGCCAACCAACGGAAACAGCACATACTGCAGAGCAGTGCACTTATAACCCACACAACAGAGCGGCTGGTTCTCATGAAGCGCCATCTAAATAAAAACTCAAATCTGGGAGTTTAGGATTACCACTTTAAAGCCTTGCTGGTGTGCTGGTGACCTGCAGAGCGGCTGCTGATGAAGTTTGGTTCTTTTCGGAGAGTCAGTCCAATTTCCCGACTTATGCTTTGTTTGATTCGGAAGCTTCCCCCCCCCCAAAATTTGCTCGCGCGCCTTACGAGGCTCGTCTCGACAGTGGGACGGAGCTTCTCTGGCGCAGCTCCACACCACCTCGTCCGGGTGGAACCACGCCACAGAACCCCCGTCCTTTGGTGCTTGTTGAACAGGTCGATGTAGGTGTCGGGTGGGTGCTCGCTGGCTCCTGGGCCCCTCAGGGACAGGGTTTTCCAGCAGTACTTTTCTACCCACTTGTTGTTTTTGAATTGACCTGTCTCCTCCCTCCTCATCATGTCGCCGGCTTCTTTTTTTCTTTTCACCATTATCGCCGCATACTTACTGTCATTCTCCACCTCGCTAAGGGAGCTGCTCTACTTCATCCTATGAAGTGATCCGGTGACTCTGGTGTTCATCGTATTAAGTGATCCGGTGACTGGTGTTCTTCATCTTATTAAGTGATCCGGTGACTGGTGTTCTTCATCGTATTAAGTGATCCGGTGACTCTGGGGTTCTTCATCGTATTCAGTGATCCGGTGACTCCGGTGTTCTTGATCATATTTAGTGAGCCGCCAGTACTGCAAGCAGCTCCTGGTGACGTTGTGAGGAGATGCTATTGATAGCGTGCTGCCCTGCTTATGTGCACTGTGAGCCACCTTCGCCATAAACAGATGGCAGCTCCTCCAAATGCTGAACTTTGTGACATCACAAACACCACGCGTAACCACTGTAACTTCCATCATTCTGACCAAATTTGGCTGGATCGCACGTCAAACTGTTCCATGACTTCTCTCAAACACAATGTATGCTTCTTGGGACATGAATCATTATTCTGCATGTGGAGTGGGCTTTTCCCGTCCTGGCCCAAGCAGATCAATGTGCAGTCAACCACAACGGCAGTTGCACGTTAACCCTCGGTTGCTATGGTAACTCAATAACACCGGAGCGTTAAACACGGCACACACTCATCTGGTTTGTAAACAGTAGAAACTGTTCACAGTGGATATAAAGAGTATTCCCACTCTTTATGTGTGAAGATTACCTTTACAAGCTACATGGTCACATGAGCGTTCAACATGGCTGCTTCATCTCACCAAAGCAGGCTCACGCGGCTCATTGTGTCAGTCCGTTTTATGATGTGGGCCTGGTCTCATTTGATTTCATTACCTTGCTGTCAATTATTACATGATGGGAAATGACTAGTTTTGAATGAAGTAGCAACTACAAGAAGATCTGGGCTTTAATTTGTGCTCGCCCGAAAAAACACCCGATGTATTTGCTGAAATAACTCACCTTTTTCAGATGCCGGAAAGTGCATTTCCCTAATTTCACGGGAGCTAGGCTAGCTGATCCCCTCAGCAGCCATGCGTTGTGTCGCCCACCGCTATCTCTGTACTGGACACACTGGGGGGGGGGCATTGGTATGGACTGAAAACAGAAGTATCCCGTTGAAAATCCCCAAGTCAAGCGGCAAACTCTTCACTTTGTGAGTCCAGGGCGCATGGTTTCAAAGATGTGAACTTTATTTGTACGTTATGAGAGGAACACAAGACAGAAAGCTGCTCAGGGTGTTTGGCGCAAGGACAAGGTACAACTTTTATAGCTATCAAAATCCGGGCAATAAGCACAACTGGCAACAAGGGACATTGCAGCGCGTTTACCATCAAGTGACGTCTGGAGTGTACATGTCGATTCAAAATGACAAGTATTTACCCATTTGTTCCCTCCACAGGGATCCATAGGGTTCAGCCCCCGCCTCTGGTCATTCGGCCGCAATTTCTACCACAAATGATCCGGAGCTCTGCCACAACACATTGTTATGGTATTGTAATATACCATATTGCATGTGCATGACGACATGTAATATGTCATCATGCACAGTTTTATGAATGAAAATCCTTCACGTTCTTGGGTCTGAAATAGGGTTTCACTGAAGAAACTTTTCTTGACCTTATATCCTGGGTTTGATGTTGGTAGTGTATTTTTTTTTTTACATTTCCAGGTGGTCGTAACATTCATTTATTTTTATTTTTTAATTTGAAATATTCCTTTAAATTTTTTTTTGAACATTAAGTGTAACAGCTGACATGGAACATCCCCCCCCCAAAAAAAAAAGTTTCTGAAGAAAACAAACCTCATCCTATTTTCAATTTAATAACCACAACATTCCCCCGAGCAAATTAAAAACGTAACGCAGTGCTCTGTCCGCCTGGCTTTTTGAACTTTCATTTTCTAGAAAACATGACCTTTGGCATCGGGAAACAGCACATGAACGACCAATTTATTAAAACAGCATCATCCCTGCGATGAACAGAACGGGGGAGAGGAAATCTTTCCCTCCCGTCGACAGACTACCACACCCGGCGCCGTTTCTTCCAAAACCACCAAAACGGAAAACAGGATCGCCGAAAAACATGGCTGCGGACCTCACCCTGTCAATTAAAACATCTCAGTGTACACCAATACACAAATATAAATTCATACTTCCGAGCCAAGCGTCAGTTTACGGACATTGCTACGCGTTTCAAAAAGGGTTACGTTTCCCCCCCACCCCACCCCACCCCACCACAATTGCAGATTACAAGGAATATTAAAAATGATAAAAGGACACAGATAGATAAGACTGACTGACAGAGAGAGAGAGAGAAGGGGGGGGGGGTGTTGTCTGTATTGTCTCTAGTCTTCGTCTCGCCGCCCTAAAGGTCAAAGGTCAGGACTCGGGCTCCAGGCGCGGCAGCACGGGGAGGATGAGGTTCCCAAACGAC
Source organism: Zeus faber (assembly GCF_960531495.2). Taxonomy (NCBI): domain Eukaryota; kingdom Metazoa; phylum Chordata; class Actinopteri; order Zeiformes; family Zeidae; genus Zeus; species Zeus faber. The sequence goes on along the minus strand of NC_137204.1, from coordinate 29,083,129 downwards.
GAGTCCTGAGTGATGAAGAACCCCGACGAGTGGGCGTGGGCGTGCTGCGGGGAGGACAAACAAACACCAGTACTCGTCACCCGGCGTCGCGGTGGAATCCAGAGCTGCTGCGCCACACGCACTGCAAGCCGGACCTTACCCGGAGGAGCGGCACGGCGTCACCCCGGACTGTACCCAGCCAGCACCCCCGTACAGGGTCCGCAATGTCCGACTGAGGGGTACGTGTGAACGGAGCAGGTGATTGTCCGGAGCATTCACAGCGAGTGGGCGGGCGCGTCACGCGTCAACGACGTCTCCGTCACGCGCCACTTATTTACCTTTGTACGGATATATGGGAATACATTGAGTATCAACGCCAAAAAAAGACAAGTCTGTAGCCTCGCCCACCATCTTGGGTGTGGCTAAAACTCCGCAGCGCCATTGCGTCACGTCCTGCCTCCTGCACGCTCGACCCCGGCTCCGCCCCTCGTCCAAACCAAACAGTATTTCCAGGTGGTGTGAACGCGTCGGACACGGTGGTGAGCTGCGTGTGTGAAAGGGAAACTCCGGACAATGTCTGGACCTGGTTATCTGACGCCGTCTGTTAATAATGAGCGTTTCCACAGGAACCAATTCTCCCGGTTTCACGTCCCCTTTTATCCCGCTACATGCTAATGCTTACACTAGCTAGTGGCGCCACCTGCTGGCGCTCCATAGAAGCTACAAAGGAAGAGATGAATGAGGAAGTGTCCACTTTCACATTAATAACAGGAAATGTGGAAGCTCCTAAACTAGACATACTAGTTATTAAACTAGATATATTAGGTATTAAATTAGTCATACTAGATCTTAAATTAGTCATACTAGTTATACAACTAGACATACTAGTAACTATTCTAGTCACTAGTTATTGAGCTAGTCACTACTTATTAAACTAGACATACTAGCTATACAACTAGACATACTAGCTATACAACTAGACATACTAGTTATTATATGCTTTATGATCCATATAGCATATTAGTGTATTCAGTAAATAATATATATATATGTATGTATGTATGTATGTATGTATGTATGTATGTATGTGTGTGTGTGTGACTGGATGTTTTTGTTTACTCCCATTAAAGTTTCTTTCCATCACATCGTCTGTGTTGAATGCATTACTCTACAAATCCCACAATTCACCATGATTCATCATATGGACGAGCAGGTGCAGAACACAAGGACACTGAATGGGTGTCATTCAGTGTCCACTATGGGATGTTTTGCGCAGGTGGTTGTGCTGGTTACCTGCAGAGCGGCTTTCTGCTGGGCAGCGATGTGCTGCTGCTCTGCGTTGTCCCGGAACTCCTTGAGGTTCGGTCTGGAGAGAGAGATGCTGGGCAGGACGGAGAGGAAGGAGGGAGGGAGGGAGGGAGAGAGGAAGAACGAGGGAGGAGGAGGGAGGAAAGGATTGAGGGAGAGAGGAAGGAGGGAGGGAAGAAGAGGTGGAGGAGGGAGTGAGGAAGGAAGGATGAAGGAGTGAGGGAGGAAGGTGGAGGAAGAAGGAGGGAAGAAGAGGTGGAGGAGGGAGCGAGGAAGGAGAGAGGGAGGGAGGAAGGATGAAGGGAGGAAGGTGGAGGAGGAAGGAGGGAGGGAGGAAGGTAGAGAGATAACTCAGTTGAAAGGTGAATGAAGACAGTTCTTTGTGTTTTGTTTGTGGTGACGACGCTGACGTTCATATGAAACATCTCCCTCCTCCTCAGAGCGCGTGGAGGAATGAAGGGAATCTCACGTCAACTCTTAAAATAGATAAAGACCCAACGGAACAAACAATATTATTATTTTTCATTTGCATTCATTCATTCAATCATTTATTTATTAATTCATTCATTGATTAATTGATTCAATGATTCATTCATTTATTTATTTATTCCCCTTATGAGATCGAGGTTCACAAACACCCGACTCACTTCAGCTTGTTCTGTCAACCCGTCGACCTAATGACCCTTAAATCCATCAACCGATCGACCCAGAAATCAAGCAACCTATCATCCTATGTACCCATCAGGGTATGAAGCCAAGAAAGCGTTGGCAGTCCTGCTGTTGCTACCTGGCTCCAGGGCTGTTCATAGACTGTTGGTTCTGCATCAACTGTCTCTTCTTCTTGTCCAGCTCTGCCAGGATGGCAACGCGGGTCTTGTTCTGAAAAGCTGGTGGAGAGAACACACACACACGCACACACACACACACACTTTAGGATCTCATCCCCCTTTACTCTCCTCCATCTTTATCTCATGAGGATCCCCCCTCCATTTCTCCATGACGGGGAAAAAGGGACTTTTTCGTAAATAAGAATCTAAAGGGAAAACATACAAAATATAAATGCGATATATTATGATACGAAAAAAAACCACGACATCAGAAATCAGTAGCATCGAATGAGAGATGTGATGACAAATCATCAATACACATCACACACACACACACACACACACACACACACACACACACACACACACACACACACACACACACACACACACACACACACACACACACACACACAGCAGAGAGACCACGGAATTGCGGGTGAATACCTTGTCCCGGGGTGTTGGTAGCCATGTTCGCCGGGCAGGAGGCAGGGGAGTGGGATGAAACGATGTCGCTTCCAGCGGACGCTACGACGCCATGACTCCTTCCCCCTTCGGTTTAACGCCCGCCTGCTGTCACGTGACATACAGTTTTGTGTTTTCTTCCGGGTTATTTCACGAGCTGGACGTTCGCGTTGACGAGCTAACAATTTGTCTTTTTTTTAATCTTATTATATTTTTGTCTTTGAAGTTTAAATCCCCCCCAACAATCAAAAGGCTCAATATACCGGTCGGTCCTCAAAGCAGCAATAATATAACGAAACGCTGTTGATTCTACTTCCGGGTCATGCGTGCAGACGTATTAGTCGTTTAATTTGTTTTATTTTATTTTCGTTTTTGAAATTTCGAAGGCTCGAAAAAAACAATTAATACAAAACGTTTATAAGCTGAGAAGCTGTAAAATAAATCCAAACAATAAAATATCTAATAATAAAAACATTAACCGAACAAAAGTCATTTTATTTTATTTATATGATTAAACTCTCAAATTTACAAAGGGCACAAGGCTCTATCATATAAAAACAACTTAAATAATTAAAATACTAATTATTTTTATTCCCATTGAATTAAATAAACGCACGTAAACGTTAAAGTCGGTGGTCACGTGACACGCCATTCGTGTTTACTTCCCGGTTTGGGCCATATTTCACTTCCGGACCTGCGCAGCGGGAGTCAGCTGACACTAGCACCGAGCAGCGGTTGTAGACGCTGAAGACTCTGGTGGAGGAGAACCAGCCCAGAAACTCACCGTGGCAACGGCAAAGAGGCGGCCCCCTTCCCCTCGACACCCGAGCAGCTCGGCCCGTCTGGTGCACCATGAGTGTCGGGGCGTCGAGAGGCCCGAAGCCCATCACCGAGATCCCCCACCCGCTGTCCGCCGATGAGACGCTCTCCCCGGCCCCGGATGCCACCGGCGGCCGCCCCATCCCGAGCGGCGGCGGGGACAAGGTAACGTAATAATAATAAGAATCATAATAATCATAATAATCATAATAATAATAATAAAGGGAAATAAAATACCATGAGAGCCAGTGGAGTAATAATAAGGAAATAATAATAATAAAGATATAAATATAATAATAATAATAATAATAATAATGCATTTTTTATGTATTTATCACGTTTCATAAATACAACACAGCTCAAAATACTAGACAAAGAATGGATAAAATGAAAACAAACAAATAAAAACAATGACATGCAAAGTGGATAAAAGGCTGTTTGAACGTGATAAAATAAATCCAAATACTGTTACACAATATGCAAAAAAAGAAAACAGTGATACTACTGTAGGATAAGTTACTACATTATATGAGATACTAGAAGGTAAGTTAAAAGACAACAGCTGGGGCTGAGTGGCAGTATGGCTACTATATATATATATATATATATATATATATAGTAGGTAGGTATGTATGTATGTATGTTTGTATATATGTATATACACAAGGAATTTACATCTTATCCTGTGTTTGATAAACTATATTCTACAGTGTCAAAAGGTTCACATAGAAATCAACAACAAACTCCCAGAAAAAAAAAAGAATATGCAATAAACCTTCAGAAGATGTCAACGTAACTAGCACTGTATTACAATTATTAGGTTTTATACTAAAAAAATGGACAGATAGAGAGGGAGATGGATAGGACACTGAAGCTCACATCAAAATTAGGCAACATTAATAATGACAACAGTTATAATAATAACAATAATAACAACAATAATAATAACAAAGACAACAATAATAAAGCAGTAGTATAAAAATAGAGAAAAGAAAATCTCAATACATAATAAATCCCATTGTTAACCAGAAGATGGGGAAAGATGTAAAAAGGCAAAACATGTATTGATAAACTAAGTATAAACCAAAAAAGGAATAGAAACGACCAAAAAACATAAACAAAAAATGTTCAATGTACAAAAGCTAAACACTAACACGGAGATGGATAATGTGTAATGTACTATATAATATGCACCATCTCACCATTCAATATCCCTTCATTTCAATATTCTGCCGCATTTTGTGTACAGTTAACTGTGAGCTTTAGACTTTTCTATGCCCAGACATTGCCACTTTGGATTTTTACATTTTAGTATTTTTATTCCATTGTTTTTGATATTATTACTAAACTATCAAACTACTGTTTTGATGTGCGGTGCGAGGACACATCTGTCTCTCTGTCTGACAGATAAATGTTGTATTCTAACTTATTCTATATTATATTTCATATATATTACATTCTAACTATTCTTCTGCTGTCTGTCGTGGAGTGGAAGCCATTAAGGCTGATCTTATAATTTGCGTGCGTCGCGGCCACAACAAGGCTCCCATTGACGTAGAATGAAGCGTCGTCGTTGTCGTCCGCAGACAATCTATTGTCTTTGTTTTGCGACGTTGTCACGGTAACGGCGTCCGTCTGGCAGGATTGGGGACTGACCAACGGCACGCCGGTGGAGACGTCCAGTCCGGCGTCGGCGTCGTCGCTGCTCAAGCGGCTGCAGCTGGACGACGAGGCGGACGGCGACGCCCTCGACCTCTATGTCGCCACGGAAACGCGCGACCTGTTCGTAACGGTGGACGACCCCAAGAAGCACGTCTCCACCATGGAGACCTACATCACCTACAGAGTCTCTACCAAGGTGGGTGGGTGGAGTTTGGGCTTTCGGGGCTCGTTTAGTGCTTCACGCTGAGAGTGAGAGTGAAAGGATTCAGGGAAGAACAGCGTGCAGCCAATTTACTAATATAACATCAAAACATGTATTTATCTTTGTTACATTATACTTTATTCTGTTTTTATGTTTTCAAAACTTTAAGTGTAATTGTGTGGATTCATTTGAAAGATGTTGATTTCATTAATTATAAATATTTACAAAATCATAATTCCCAGAAAAAAGAAGTTAGAGAAATACACCTTCTAGTACCTCATGCTAACTAGCTTAGCTCAATGCATGGCCACAGAGGGGATCGGCTAGCCTAGCTCCTGTCAAGTTAGGGAAATACACCTTCCAGCATCTCATGCTAACTAGCTTAGCTCGTCGATTCTATTCTTTAATAGAATAATATAAAATAAAATAAAATTAAAATAAGACTCAAAAAGTTGATTCAGAGTGGGGCTATAAAATAGAAGTAAAGGGAATAGAGTTATGTTTATGGGATAGGCTGTTTGTAGATACAGATACCGCTGCCCCCGGCGCTCGCGGGTTGGAATTTTGCACGATGGCCCAAGTCGACTGTGTTTGTATCAGTGTCACTACAGCAGCGTCTGCTCTGCTGCTTCATGGTGCAAAGGTTCCACTCCTTTTTGACACTCGCTTCTTGACCAGTCACTCAGTAAAAGCAGTCGTTCCATTTGATTCAGTCGGTTTCATGCGCGCTGAGTGAAGGAGGACTTCCAGTGAAGCACAGTGACAAGAGTCGCACATTTATTATGACGACTTTATTTTGGAACGGCAAGTACCACATCAATACAGTAGAAAGGTATATTTGCACTTGAAGTGAAAGGGACTTTGATTTGAAGGTTGAACTGGACATTTCCATGTTAGTTTTAGGTTGTGTTCTACTAAACCTCAATGACTTACAGGTTGTATTCTACTGAAACTTGGTGACAGTTCCATGTTGTATTTTACTGTAACTCAGGGACAGTTTTATGTTGTATTATTGTTCCACAGTGAATAATAAACAGTATCATATATGTGACCCACCGCAGCAAACCTAGCTCTCTCGGGCATTTTCTAAAATCGCCAGGAGCAGCTAAATAAGTTGGAAAAAACCTTTCTTGAAGGAAAATTTGATTTTTCCAGATTCGTGTTCCTTTGTGTCTTTCTTTTAATTAATTTTTTTTATCTCTCAACATATTTTTAAAACCAAATTTAATTTATAAATAGTATAAAAATGTTAAACAGTGGAGTTAAATATTCCCGTTAGATGACAAGGGGAAACACAGTTCACTTCCCGAGACGCTGAACAACGCCGATCGATGGTTTCCATTGAAGCGACCGTCCAGGTGAAGATCATTCCTCCATATTCCATGTGATGTGAAGTCACAATGTGGAACCGTTTTGATAGAGTTCAACCTTTAAATCGTACTACTTTTACACACACACATACACACACGGAGACATCATTGTGGAGGGGGTGTGTCCCAACGTGTACCATTGAAGAAGAAATGCTGACGTCACTTCCGTAAAAAAGACGAGGCTTCTTCGGTTTTACTTGTCTGTGAAAACTTTAATCTCCTTGTTGTTATGGATTTGGAGAAGCGGTTGGAGGAAGATCTAAATAATATCACAGACTTTAACCTGACCAGTGGGACGGATCGAATTCAGTGTAGGCAGCTCGTTCTGGACTTTTTTTTCCGCGATGATCGTCAGTTCTCCGACAGCGACGCTGAATCTGGTATTATCCTGGACTTGAAGAACATTTCAAACAGTGTATTTCATCCTGAATGTGACAATGAAACAGAATATTTTCAAGAACCACCAGGGTGGCCGATGATACGCCCGTTGTTGTTACAACAGAAGAAGTTGACGTGATGAAGTTTGTTGAGGTAGATGATGCAGATTATGAACAAGTAGTAATGCACATGATTCTCAAGCTTACCTGAAAATGCAGTCAGGGCCGAAAAGAAAATGAAAATAGGCCCCAAACAGGCTCTCAGGGTGTAGCTGGGGCAGGGTTGGGGTTGGCCAATATAAAAACTATAAGAACTTAGATGATATTTGGCATACGCACATATATATATTAAATGACACACCAAGGCTGATTTTCCGAGACTCATATTATTGATAGACTCTACATTTTGTTGTGTTGTCCGCACTTTTAAACTCCTAAATAATTCCACTTTTATAAAACATGTATATTCTTACTGTTCAATAAAAGCCCCTTTAAAAACAAAATATGTTGTGTGTCGATGACGCTGTTCAACATTCCCTCAAAACACAACAACAAAGCAGAGATTGCCCCATTCAGCAGGATGTCAAGTCCCCATTCAGCAGGATGTAGAGAGACCATGTGACAACTAGCTAAGCTCTGTTGGTCCTCCAACCATTTGCATTCTGGGAGCAGGCTGAATGACCCAAGTGTGAACTTTGAAAGGTGATTATCTCAGAATCACAGTTTGCCACACCCTTGTCATTAACAAGTCATAGCTTTAAAAATATTCACTTCATTTTCAAATGATGCGGGGGGGGAAAAAAAGTCGAAAGCCACCAAGTGTACCTAAAGTATGGCGTGGGTCATATATATTATTGCTGGCAGTAAATTAGTATAATACAGTGGGGCAAAAAAGTATTTAGTCAGCCACTAATTGTGCAAGTTCTCCCACTTAAAAAGATGAGAGAGGCCTGTAATTTTCATCATAGCTTCACCTCAACTATGAGAGACAAAATGAGGAAAAAAAAAAAATCCAGAAAATCACATTGTCTGATTTTTAAATAATTTTTTTGCAAATTATGGTGGAAAATAAGTATTTGGTCAATGACAAAAGTTCATCTCAATACTTTGTTATATACCCTTTGTTTGCAATGACAGAGGTCAAATGTTTTCTGTAAGTCTTCACAAGGTTTTCACACACTGTTGCTGGTGTTTTGGCCCATTCCTCCATGCAGATCTGCTCTAGAGCAGTGATGTTTTGGGGCTGTCGCTGGGCAACACAGACTTTCAACTCCCTCCAAAAATTTTCTATGGGGTTGAGATCTGGAGACTGGCTAGGCCACTCCAGGACCTTGAAATGCTTCTTACGAAGCCACTCCTTCGTTGCCCGGGCGGTGTGTTTGGGATCATTGTCATGCTGAAAGACCCAGCCACGTTTCATCTTCAATGCCCTTGCTGATGGAAGGAGGTTTTCACTCAAAATCTCACGATACATGGCCCCATTCATTCTTTCCTTTACACGGATCAGTCGTCCTGGTCCCTTTGCAGAAAAACAGCCCCAAAGCGTGATGTTTCCACCCCCATGCTTCACAGTAGGTTTGGTGTTCTTTGGATGCAACTCAGCTTTCTTTCTCCTCCAAACACGACAAGTTGAGTTTTTACCAAAAAGTTCTATTTTTGTTTCATCTGACCATATGAAATTCTCTCAATCCTCTTCTGGATCATCCAAATGCTCTCTAGCAAACTTCAGACGGGCCTGGACATGTACTGGCTTAAGCAGGGGGACACGTCTGGCACTGCAGGATTTGAGTCCCTGGCGGCGTAGTGTGTTACTGATGGTAGCCTTTGTTACTTTGGTCCCAGCTCTCTGCAGGTCATTCACTAGGTCCCCCCGTGTGGTTCTGGGATGTTTTCTCACCGTTCTTGTGATCATTTTGACCCCACGGGGTGAGATCTTGCGTGGAGCCCCAGATCGAGGGAGATTATCAGTGGTCTTGTATGTCTTCCATTTTCTAATAATTGCTCCCACAGTTGTTTTCTTCACAACAAGCTGCTTACATATTGCAGATTCAGTCTTCCCAGCCTGGTGCAGGTCTACAATTTTGTTTCTGGTGTCCTTTGACAGCTCTTTGGTCTTGGCCATAGTGGAGTTTGGAGTGTGACTGTTTGAGGTTGTGGACAGGTGTCTTTTATACTGATAACCAGTTCAAACAGGTGCCATTAATACAGGTAACGAGTGGAGGACAGAGGAGCCTCTTCAAGAAAAAGTTACAGGTCTGTGAAAGCCAGAAATCTTGCTTGTTTGTAGGTGACCAAATACTTTTTTTACCTGGGAATTTACCAATTAATTGATTAAAAATCCTACAACGTGATTTCCTGGATTCTTTCCCCCCATCCTTTCTCTCATAGTCGAAGTGAACCTATGATGAAAATTACAGGCCTCTCTCATCTTTTTAAGTGGGAGAACTTGCACAATTGGTGGCTGACTAAATACTTTTTTGCCCCGCTGTATATGTTAAATTGCATGGCTCCGTATGTGCAGCTGTCCTGTCACATGAGCGTCATCACATCACTCCATGTGTCTGTCGTTGATGTACAGCAGATCGACCCAATGACACCAAATGATCCATGATATGAACTCAAAATGATGGGACGACGGTGCACAAGTTATTTAATAGTCAATGTTTTATTATCAACATACAACTGAAAGAAAATCAGAATCGGCCGCTCAGACGCTGATTGGGCCAAGAAAATTGCAATCGGTTCATCTCTAACCACGACCACATGTCTGAGCTGATTCTGACCGGCTGCTGTTAATTACAAACTACGTTCACACAGGTGTGTGTGTGTGTGTATGTGTGTGTGTGTGTGTGTGTGTGTGTGTGTGTGTGTGTGTGTGTGTGTGTGTGTGTGTGTGTGTGTGTGTGTGTGTGTGTGTGTGTGTGTGTTGCAGACCACTAGGATAGAGTTCGACCTGCCAGAATACTGCGTGCGGCGGCGCTACCAGGACTTTGACTGGCTGAGGAACAAACTGGAGGACAGCCAGCCCACACACCTCATCCCGGTAGGTCCCATGACACTCATCCTGGTAGGTCATAGGACCACCACCTCATCCCAGCAGGTCACCCTCTCCGTGCGCCCTAATTTCTTTCTGAATGTATTTATTTTCAACGTGGATGTAATATCTTTGCTAAAGGTAGGAATGACAGTCGCAGTTGTTTAAGGCACATTTAGTGACTGGACTCTCCATCTCCTGCTCCTCTCTCTCCAGCCGCTGCCAGAGAAGTTTGTGATGAAGGGAGTGGTGGATCGTTTTTCAGAAGAGTTTGTGGAGACGAGGATGAAAGCCCTGGACAAGTTCCTGAAGCGGGTGGCGGACCACCCTGTGCTCTCCTTCAACCCCCACCTCAATGCCTTCCTCACTGCCAAGGTAAGGGATGATGTAAATACTGCTCCTGAACTACTAACACATTTTACATACCTACTCTGCCTCTGCTCTACCTCTACTCTACTCTACTCTGGAGGGGATCCACAATTTTCATGAATATCTTGACAAAGGTAGATGTAGTTTCATGGTTTATTTTGTTGATTTAAAGACATAATACAATATGAAATTCCATCTGTTATTTGACATTTATCTGTATGTGTCTTAGGCGTCAATAAGGGTAAGTACCGGGTATAGGCGTCGGCACCTGGTACTGCTGGTACTACTCACGCAGGATGGACAATACATCAGTACTTTCATGAAATGAAAGAGGCGTCTGATCATCGTTCACAGTTTTCTAGTTTCAATAAATGATGACTGTGCGATATGAGTTAAAAAATGTCCCAGTATGACTTCTCCTATATTTAACTCTAGTCTTTTGTAAATGTAAGATGTGTGTGTTTTCTTCCTCCCCAGGACCTGAACAAGCGCCAGGGTCTGGCCCTGCTGACTAAGGTGGGAGAGTCGGTGAAGCAGGTCGCCGGCGGCTACAAGCTGCGGGCGCGGCCGGCAGAGTATTGCATCATGGGAGATTACCTCGACATGTTCAACCAAAAGCTGGGAACCATCGACCGCATCGCGCAGAGAATCCTCAAGGAGCAGACAGGTAACAGGGGGTTGGGGGGTCAAATCCTAAGGCAACGCTCTGTATTTCAATGTATTTTAAATGTATTGACTAATAATACATCTGTTAAAAACATCTTTGTTATGTTCTATTTAATTCAGTTTCATATTCTGACATCAACATCAAGTGGAATTGCGTGGATTTACTAAGGGTTAAAGTTGAATTTGAAACGTGTAGCAGGAGCTCTCTCTCTCTCTCCGTCCCCCCAGAGTACCTGACGGAGCTGCGTGAGTACGGCTCTGTGTACTCCAGCTGGGCGGGCTCGGAGGAGGCTCTGCGGCGCCCCCTGGAGGGTGTGGCAGGCTGCGTCACCTCGTGCTGCGGGGCGCTGGAGGACCTGAGTGAGAACCTGAGCCAGGACCTGCTGCCGGTGCTCAGGGAATATGTACTCTACATCGAGTCCATGAAGGTACGTGCTCCACATAGATCCCATGAAGGTTCGTGCTCTACACCGCGTTCTAAATTGTTATGCAAATGATATTTTTCTCTGATTTTCCTCAATAGTCGATGCAAATGACAGTCAGTATAATTTCCACGTCATCAACCGTTAGGGTATAATTCAAATGTTATTGAACAAAGCTCTCAATGATAACAGTATTTTTTTCAAAGATAAAAAACTCAAAATGCACTGTTCCAAATTATTATGCACAACAGAGTTTCAAAACATTTTATAGGTTGTAAAGAACTGAAAATGGTCATTTGTTGAATGTGCAGCATTAGGAGTCATATTTACTGAAATCAAAAGCTATTTCAATCAAAAACATCTTAACAGCCCAAGTTACATGTTAACATTCTTCCATATCACCTTCACTATTCTTGCCTCCATTGAACTTGTGAGTTTTTGGAGAGTTTCTGTTGAATTTCTTTGCAGGACGTCAGAACAGCCTCCCAGAGCTGCTGTTTTGATGCCAACTGCCTCCACCCTCATAGATCTTTTGCTGGAGGATGCTCCAAACATTCTTAATAGGGTGGAGGTCAGGGGAGGATGGGGGCCACACCATGAGTTTCTCTCCTTTTATGCCCATAGCAGCCAATGACACAGAGGTATTCTTTGCAGCATGAGATCTTTTTCAGGCAGATCTTTGTCAGGCAGGAAGATGGTTTGCTACGCAAGGCCCGGTTCTTCTTTTTGTACCGTGGAAGAAAGTGATCAGTCACAAACTCTATATACTTTGCTGAGGTCATTTTCACACCCTAAAGGGCCCAAAACATGACTCTGCCACCTCCTCGCTGACGTTGCAGCCTTGTTGGGACACGGTGGCCATCCACCAACCATCCACTACTCCATCCATCTGGACCACCCAGGGTTGCACGGCACTCATCAGTAAACAAGACTGTTTGAAAATGAGTCTTCATGTATTTCTGGGCCCCCTGCAACCGTTTCTGCTTGTCAGCATTGCTTAGGGGGGGCCCAATAGTAGCTTTATGCACAACTGCAAGCCTCTGGAGGATCCTACACCTTGAGGACTCCAGAGGCATCAGCAACTTCAAATACCTGTTTGCTTGCGGCATTTTAGCAGCTGCTCTCTTAATCCCATGAATTTGTGGCAGAAACCTTCCTCATTCTGCCTTTATCTGCACCAACCCGTCTGTGCTCTGAATCAGCCACAAATCTCTTCACAGTACGATGATCACGCTTAAGTTTTCGTGAAATATCTAATGTTTTCATACCTTGTCCAAGGCATTGCACTGTTTGAGGCCTTTCGGCAGCAGAGAGATGCTTTTTCTTTCCCTTGTTGCTTGAAACCTGTGGCTGCTTAATAATGTGGAACGTCCTTCTTAAGCAGTTTTCCTTGAATTGAGCCCTGAGACACAACACCATCCATGAGTTGAATTGAAAAACAAAAAATGTAATGTTTAGGACACTTCAATCCAATTTGCATAGTAATTTGGAACACAGTGTACAGTCTATGAAGGTACGTGCTCCACATAGAGCCCATGAAGGGACTGAACCACTTGTGTTTGCAACACACCCTCCTCCACCCTCATCACAGGAAGTGCAGCGTAGCAGAATCCCTGCGTTTCACTTCCCTGCCTTACTCTTTAGTCCTGACTCAGCAACGTTTTCATCATCGTTGAAATGCTCCTTCATAAAACTTTAAAACTTCATTCTGTCGTTTTATTGCATTGTAACCACATAAAACATCTGTTTTTTAACCAGATGTTTTAACCTTTCTGCGTTGACGTTAACCAGAGTACAGATTATAAAAAAAGAAAACAACTTGGAGAAAAGTTGAAGTTGACGTCATTTTTATATGTTTTCAGTTCCTGGCGTCTTTTTGTTTTGTTGTTGTTTTTTCCAGAATGTTCTCAGGAAGCGAGACCAGAGCCAGGCGGAGTACGAGGGCCGTCTGGAGGCGGCCATACTGCGAAAACAGGAGGACAAGACGCCGGTGAGACTCTCAGATGAATTACAAAAATGAATAAATAAACAATACATGAAAAGAAGTCATATTATTTATACTGTTCATTATTTATACTTTTTATTCTCTATTATTTTTGCTACCCTTTTCATTATCATTTATAAATAATAATGATAATATAATTGGAATCATTAAAACAAATTTAGAGAAGGGACAATAAAAGGTAATTATTTACAATATTGTGATCATAATAGTGATAATGGAATGGAATAATACAAATAGAGTATAAATGTATATTAGGGTCGTATCCATTGTAGGTTTTAAATGTGATCCAGGTCTTTTTTTCACATTCATTCATCTTCTCAAGTCGTCCATTGCAGTTTCTATGTCGCGCCACCAGACGGTGCCACTAGCTAGTGTTGGCATGAGTGACAACACTCATTAACAGACATGATTACGTTATTCAGAAATAACTGACGGCTGATTGCTGCTATCGACCAATCAGAATCCAGTTTTCCGCAGAGACAAGGTGTGATAATAAGATTTAACCTCCACTCAAAGAGGAAGTGCATTTTCAGGCTTTAAGGCTCACATTTGGCCCCTGAGGGCTCCTGTTGTTGTACTCTATTTTCTTTCTTCTCCCTCAGGTGCCGCTGGAGGTGGAGAAGTGCCAGGACCGGGCGGAGTGTTTCAACGCCGACCTGAAGGCCGACTGGGAGCGATGGCAGAACAACAAGAGACAGGACTTCAAGCATCTGCTCACAGGCATGGCCAACAAGAACATCTGCTACTACGAGAAGGTGCGGACGCTTGGATTCACGACCGAGAAACCTGCCGTGTGTCGACAAGTTGCCCAAGTGCTGCCGCGTCGCGCCATCCTCACTGTTTGTGTTTCCACGCAGGGATCTGCCTTTTTGTTTTTGTTGTATGAAATCATTGTAATAGTGTAGAGTGCGTGTTCAGCTGACCTCAGCTCTTCTGTTGGATGGAAACATAAAACATCAGATGAAACGTCGCAAACCGTGACGACAACAGTCAGGCCTGACTGCCACTAGATGGCGCCACTTGCTAGCTTGTTAGCATTAGCGTGTAGGTGGAGTAGTAGTAATAATAATAATAATAACCTTGATTTTTGTGGCATACACAACATGCAACTTAACATACTTCACATTAACGTCCATCAGATAGTACCATTAAAAGCATGAAATGACTGAAAGAATGAAATTAATGACAAACAAGATCAAATAACATAAATAAAATAAAATGAACCAAAATGCATTATAATAAAATAAAGTGATATGAGGGTGGAGAAGTGATTGCCTGTGGCAACGGTCATTATAAACAGATCATCAGTCGTTATTCAGAAATAACTGACGGCTGGTTGCTGAAGCATTGAAATCTGTAGCTGCTTCCTGTTTTTAAAGGGACATTTATCAAGTTTTAATCTCTCTCTCTCTCTCTCTCAGTGCCAGGCAGCGTGGGAGTCTCTCATCACGCTCCTTCAGGACAAACAGACTGAGGACAAAACAGAAGATACAAACTGAAACTCACTCACACGGCGGCCATCTTCTTTTCCTTCCATACACAAAACCTACACTCTCTCTCCCTCCATCTCCCCCCTCTCTCTCTCCATCTCTCTCTCATGCCAAGGACCAATGGGGCTGTTCCCTCTCTCTCCCCCTCTAAAGCGATTGTAGAAGGGGGCGTGGCGCCGGTCCTTCTTCCCGGGCGTCCATCGCCGTCCACCACCACAAAGTGCATTCGCCAGCGACAGGAACGGTGGAAACGTTTCAGGTGAAAGAAGAAGGAAAAGATGGAAAAGGAGGAGACGGAGACGGAGGCGGACACGGGGGGGGAACGCCGCAACTTTGGCTTCTTCACCAAGAGTTTTATATTTTCTACTTCCCGTTCCACCGCTTGTTCGCCGACTCCGCCCGTCTCCTCGTCGCCGAGGCCCTTCTCAGGAGGAGAGATGTGGATGTTTTCCTCCCGAGGTTGGAATATCCAGGGAATTTGGGGATCCGTGACCATGAAACGGGGGAATGGGACCCGTTGTCCCGCTTGTGGAATGGACGGTCTGACGAAAGGGAAAGGAGCCCCCCCCCCCCCCCCCGTGAGTTTATTTTTTTTCTTTTTTTTAAATCTAAACCTTGTTTCCCGATCGGCGCGAGTCGGGAATCTTTGAAGTGGCTCCGGGATTGAGAGCGCACCGGACCGCGGCACGTCGTACGCTTTGGCTGACGCTGTTCTCCGTCGTCTCCCGGTGAGGTCCGAGGTTTGGACAACGTCTCCGGCAGAGGTGGAAAATCCGGGTCGGCAAAGTAAAACTCCACATCGGGATTTTGAGTCAAAACGGCCTCCACCCAGAAGTTCCACTGAAGAGCGGATGAGCCGGGTCAGTCCGTGGCTGGAGCTAAAACATGGAAACTGGGCTTTTACTTTCCCAACCTGCATTTTTTTTTTCCCTCCGCCTCCGGTCCGAGGCAATGTTTGTATTTAGTTTCCCCCACATTGTGGCAGCGTGGCAGCTCGCAGAGGGAGCGGACGGGAAGGCTTTCACCGCCCCGTCTTGAAAGGGAGCGCTTTCCGGGCCCCCAAACCTCGGGCAGCGCTCAGTGCTGAGCGCACAAGAGGAGCGGCTCATTAAGTACGATGTCGGGATATGAGGGAGTGTCCGCTTTATATCATGCTCCTTGAGATTCCCCCGGATCGCGTTTTTATTTGGGTTTGTTTTCCACCGTTTGCTTCATAAAGGATCATCTTTACCACTTTGGCCCAGAGTGCAAACGTATATGAGAGCAAATCAATGAAGCCATAAGCTCTGTTAACCACTGTCCCACATTTGGGAAGAAGGTGAAACCGGACCGGTCGGCTTCAGGAGGGAAAACTTCAGGACGTGTTTGTCCCGTACATTTAAAATGAGCGTCCCAAACATCGGTGGAAGGGTCGCGCTCCCTGTTACGCCTTGTGATGGGAGTGTCTGGGCGGAGTGTCCGGTTGCCACCACAGGGAAGGGATGTAAAAGGGTTGTTTTGCACCATTAAAAAAAAACAAAAAACACAGAGATAATGGCAGCAGGGTTTCTTTTTTCGTTGCTTCCTTTTGTTTCCTGAGAGGACAACTGAGAACAAGAGTCCACGGGGAAAAAAACAAACAGCGCCACCTGCTGCTGGAACAGTCAAAACTTTAAAACCTGTTTGCTCCAAGAAGGTTTTTTCCCAGGTCCAGTTCTTCATCCCTTCAGTTGAACGGGGCGTGGCAGGGTACAGGTGGAACTATCATTCTGACTGGATTGGGAGAAACTCTGCTCTTATTATGATTCAGCTGTCATTCTCAACATGGCTCCAATTTGCTATTGATATATTTGGTAAAGAAGCCAATTGTAAAATTTTCATTTTCAAATCAATGGGATGGATTTTATATTCCATCTCTTCCAACTGAGGTTTGGTTTGCGATGGTTCAGAACAATCCCTTTATATTTCGGACATCATAACGTGCCAAACTGAGCTGACATCTTATCGTCGTTCATTCAGAATATGAAATTGTGTCTCAGTACGATGTCTCTGTGTCGGGGAGTCGCACCCGCATACAGTGTCATTCAGTATCTATGTGACGGAAGCTCCTCCGCCTGTTCCATGAAGCCACCTGCCCTGAGCCCTTGAGCAGGACTACGCCTTTTGGACAGACCAGTTGTTTTGTTCATTGGGACATATAAATATGAATATATATATATATATATATATATATATATATATATGGAGTATATTCTGAAATACAGCAGCATATACTGGATGTGATGGTAAAATCTATTTTTCTAGCGTCAGACGTGTGGCAAGTGAGGCTTGAATTTGGGAATTGAGTGTAAAGTCTAAATGGGAAGAGGAAGGTGATTCTTAGGAAGCAGCTGATTTGGGCGGTTTACAATCTGTACCAATGGGAAAGATCGCTGGGGACGCTCTTTGGAGAGGAGCAAAAGCGAGACATTAAGCCTGTGAAACCACCCTTTTTTTGTCCAGCGAGTCGGTTGTTTTTGGCCAGCTTCCCTTTTTGGGAGATCTGCGACTTGACACTTTAATCCATTGTAAAATTCCCTCTTTTTACCGCACACGTCATGGAGTTTTGCTGCATTTGAGCTCCCTGAACTCACGCTTAGGAAAACATACGAATCTACAATTTCTCTTCACGTCTGGTAAGGGATTGGCCGCAAGACACAGAAGTGGCGTTGGCCATTGGAGCTTTTTGGGCTGGACCGATCGGCACCCAGGCAAGGCGTCTCCCTGCAGTGGTATTAACACTTGTTTGGCCGAGCCCCCCTCTTCACTTGACCCTTAACATAGGACGTAGTTGGTATTAAACCCGGTGGAGCGGCCGCATTCATTTTTATTGCCTATTCAAAGACTAACGGGGGCAGAAAGGTGAACAACTAATGACAATTAGAAATAATAAAAAAGAATAAACACAAGTTATGAAAATGAATTAAAATAACAAAGAACATGTGTTATTTTCAATTAACTCACGAAAATAAACATTTAATAAACCAGATCATAAAATATATATAAGCATACTTCTTGAAATTGAATTAGTCATGTCAAATTTGTGCTTGAAATGTGAAAGGCCCGACTCTTTTCTTTGTTTTGTTTTTTTAATCCTTTACCCCCGGTTAAAACTGCACTCAGACCCAAAGCAAGATGAAAGTAATAATAATACAAATAATAATAATGTTGTTGACAATAATGATCATAACAATAATAAGAGTTGGCCGTCGATCTTCTGTCTATTTTATTTGGATAACACGGGAGAGCGAAGTTTATTTTATTTCATTTTTTTCATTTATGGAGCAATGATGAGGTTTTAAGATCAATTCAAACCAAACAGATCCGACTATTCAAACACTAACCACTACTACTGTTTATATCACTTCTGGTTTTATTTCGACATACTGTTTGTACTGACAGTACGCCATGGACCCCCCCCCCCCCCCTGTTCTGATGTACATTTTGGATGTTAAATAAACTAATGACATCATGTTGAAATTATAAAAAGACGAAGCCTGTTTATTGATGTTGTTTACATGCAATTACCTTTACCTCAAATTATTAGGTTTTTTTTGGGGGGGGGGTATATTGTACTAATAAACCAAAAATAATCCACTCGATTTTTATTTAATTTTATCTGATTACATTTTATTTTAGTGTCTAGTGTTGATGATGAGGGTCTAACACAGGAAACTGACAAGAGTTAAAGATGAAACATCAACTTATCTGGTTCAGGCAGCGGTGGAAGAAATACTCCAGTTCAGAAATACTTATACGTTGCTTTGTACTTGCATATTTAAAAGTACAAGTACCCTGACACAATGCTACTCTAGTAGAAGTAAAAGAACCACTTTGACACTTGTGGTTCAGTAAAAGTACATCGGCACTTTCTCTTTAATGTACAATACTTATAGGGGACATATCATGCTCCTTTTCACCAAGTTAATATATAATATCTGAGGTCCCCAAAACATGTTTTTTACTTTGTTTGCTGAAAATACCACTCAGATTATGGGTTCTTGCCATTGTAACATGCCTCTAAACCAGGGGGCTCAAACTCACGGCCCACGGGCCAATTGAGGCCCGCAGGACGATATTTTGTGTTCTCCTACTTGACATCAAAGTTTAGTGTTAGTGCGGCCCGGGCGTTTTTCCTCACACGCACCTTTTTGCCGAGTCGTTGCCCTGGGTGCTTTATTTATTTTTTTCTCACTTATGGGCCACCATAGCTCAGGCTCGTGACAGCT
Organism: Zeus faber; assembly: GCF_960531495.2. Taxonomy (NCBI): domain Eukaryota; kingdom Metazoa; phylum Chordata; class Actinopteri; order Zeiformes; family Zeidae; genus Zeus; species Zeus faber. Next base: position 29,063,887 of record NC_137204.1, on the reverse strand, counting down.
TCCGGTGGTGTTTGTTGACAAGTTAGCCAACGCATAAGTCACTTTGATGAAAGGTGATTCCGGAGTGACACTAAGTGGAAGGAAAATATATCCTGTCGCCAGTGCAAGGTACAGAGGACTCAGGAAGTGGGCGGATTCAACAAGAGTAATCAGTGACCTAATAGTGTTGCAATAGGAAAGGGAAAAGACGTACTTTTTTTTGGAATACTTGAAACCCTTTCTTTGTGGAATACTTGATGCGGCCCAGCCTCACCCAGACTCTACCTCCAGCGGCCCCCAGGTAAGTTGAGTTTGAGACCCCTGCCCTAAACCATCCTGTGCTCTGTTTCAGTGGGTGGACCCAGCCTCCTGAGACGCCTGGTTCTGTGAGCCAATGGCATTTGAGCATGGCTTCCGGGTTTCGTTCTACTTAGTCCATAAACTTTCATTGATTTCCCCTCATCGGTCCATCAAAATCTGTTTCTGAAATAATCAATCCAGTTGCTGAATCTTCACTCATATTAGATCTACAAGATGCCATTTAAAAGTTTCTTCTGACTGTTGTTGCTGCACTTCCATCTTGAGGGAGACACGGACACCACACACAGAGATTTTGTTTCATGTAAACGTCAGAAAAAAAAAGCGTACAATAAAAACACACATTTATTGGTTTTGTTTGGAAAAACGCACCGCAAAAAATATTTTTTGGATACAGGTACTCCTCACTTAACAACCTACCTGTTTAACCAGCGTTCAGACTTAGGACCAGCTCTCTGACCAGTCTGTATTGTACACTGTGTACAATACCAAACATCTCATCACCCTTGAAATACATATACCCTCTGATATATATATATATATATATATATATATATATATATATATATATATATATATATATCAGAGAATTCATCAAGAAAGCCACATTTAGATTTTGGTGGCTGATAGCCGGGATTATTAAAAGCGGGGCAGTGCAGTTTATAGATGTATCAAGGTGTTCAAAAGACGTGAATTCTCAGAGGAGGATTTCCTTGCAGGTAAAGATAGCATAGAAGACAGCAGCTGTTCCACCGCCTCTCTAGTCAGCTCTAGTGGTTTGGATGAACTTGAAATGAGGAGGTGCTGTCTCAGTGAGTGCGACTGAGCCATTTCTATCCAGCCAGGTCTCAGTCAGTAGAGAGAGATCCAGGTTATGGTACTTATAATATACTTATAAGCTCATTAATTATAAATGACTTGTTAGTTAGTGACCTGACATTTAATAGAGACATTTGTATTGTTCTGGGTGCATGGCTTTGCGGGGGACTGATAGTTGGAGTCTGAACCGGTAGTTTAGATTCCTGTATGTTACAGGTAAGTTACGTAATTTCGGTCTATGATTTATAATTACAGGAATTTGTAAAGCAGCGTGACAGTCATTCATGTCAGTAGGGTGCATCGGACTCACCAAACATCAGCAGTGAACAGAGGATTTCAGCCTAAGTTCCATGCTCAAGGCGAGGAGACGTGATCCGTGAAAGTTTGGATGTACTCCATCAGATTTCTTAAGATAAACGAAAAGAAAAAAATATATTAAAACTGTGAGACTGTGCTCCCAATTGAATGTTTTCACTGAAGTCACTTTCTCTTTATTTATGTTGCCCCCTGGCATGTTTTATTTGATCTGCTATTGATCAAACCCTCTTTCTATGGTTGATGTGTTTGTCCTTTATTTACCTATTTGTACCTTGACGTATGTATCTGCTGAAACCCAACTGGTATCCATTATTGGTATCATTGTATTGTTAAAAGAGCTGCAATAATAAGCAAAGTATCAGAGGCAGACGTCCACACATATGAAGCCGATAGAGGAGCTTCAATTCCCCCTTCAACTGGCAGGTCGCACCGTGACTATTGGTTGGTGGCGACCGTGTGTTTCAAGTTCAAGTTCAAGAGATTATTTGTCACATACATATACATAGGGTCATACATATATGCAGTGAAATGTCATGACACCCGGATACTTCATGTCAGCATTCCTCACAACACACGCTACAGGTAAGTGACGGATTCCAGCCACGTTTTATAAGCCCGTGCAGCTCAACACAAATTCAGACATATATTGCATGGTCTTACCCTGACTTGTAAATCAAGTCCATCCGCCTCCTTCTGGACAAACATGTCGGTGGCTTTGCTGTGGAACTTGTTTCTTTATTTTCTTAACTTTTCCGCATTAAAATGTCTAAAAGCGACAAGACCCGTGTTCTATACTTTGTTGACTTGTGTATTTACATGATCCCAAATGTTTCCAACACTTTTCCAACCAGAGAAATCCGTCTTTTAATGTCATTTTAATGTTGGTAAAGGACCGTTTCATAAGGTCGCCTGTCATGGCGTCCATGCCCTTTACCCCTCCACTGCTACAACTTCCTGGGCCACACGGGGAACACCGGATGTGGTTTTCCGCATTTGCAGAGATTTGTGGCAGACACTCCAATCATATGCAGATAGGTTTGGGTCTTTGCTACTCCAGAGCTAAGTCCTTTGAGGTTGACCCAGGCATCCCGTGGTAGGTCACACCCGGGTGGCTTGGTTGAAGGGGAGTTGATGAACTTCCTCAACATGGAGGTTGACTCGGACCATTGCTTGTTCCAGCAGTCAAGGATCCATCCAGGGTGTGGAGGGCTCGTGGTAAGGAGTCTCCTAGCTTCGGCAGCAACTTGTTGGATGTGTGGCTTGAAGGTGAGGCTACGGTCAAGTGTGACACCGAGATATTTGCCTGACGATGGTGCCGTCGAGTGTGATGTTCAGCATAGTATTCGCACATCGATTGGCAAGATGAAACACTGAGGCTTAGCTTGAGATGCCATTTGTGGAAGTACCTGCTCAGTAGCGAGAGATCTTTCTCAAGGGCATTCTCAACCACACTAAACATTTACATTTACATTTAGCAGACGCTTTTATCCAAAGCGACTTACAATTGTTCAAACACCGACGGGCGGAGCCATCAGGAGCAGTTAGGGGTTAAGTGTCTTGCTCAAGGACACTGCAGCATGCTAGCAGGAGGAGCCTGGGATCGAACCAGCAACCTTTAGATCACTAGACCACCAGCTCTACCGCCTGAGCTACCATCCCCACTAAAGGCTTTGTCATCAAATCCAATGGCTGAGTCGTCGGCGTAGGTGTATTGCGAGCACTCTCCAACAGGCATGTCAGCGGTGTAGATGTTAAAAAGTGTAGGGGCAAGAACAGAGCCTTGGGGGAGCCCGTTCCTCAGTCTTCTTCTCTTGCTGCGTTGGCCGTTTGAGGTCTCCAGTACAAAGGTACGGTCCTGTATAAGCAACATGATGAACTTCACAAGCTTAACATCAGGCCAAGTCTTCAGGAGCTTGAGGTAGAGGCCTCTGTGCCAAACTGTGTCATACGCTGCAGTGAGGTCGATGGAGACTGTTCCAAACTTTTCTTTCCTCTGGAAGGCGCTTTCGATGTCATGAACTACCGGGTCACTTGATCTGTTGTTGATCGACCTTTACGGAAACCAGCTTGAGTGTGGGGAAGACTCTCTTCAATGATGTTGTTTATTCTTGATAGAATGACCCTCTCAAGTAGTTTGTAAAGATGTGACAGGAGGGATATTGGGCGGTAGTTCTTCTGGTGTTTTATTTGGCTTGAGTATGGCCAGCACCTTAGCCTGCTTCCATTTGGATGGTATGGTCAGGTTTTCTAGTCAGTTGGAGAGGAAAAGCTGGACCCAGGTCAGTGACTCATGGCTCATGTTCTTCAGGAACTTAGTGTGGATGTTATCGTTTCCAGGAGCCTTATTTTCCTTGAGGGATTTCAGAGCTGCAACGATTTCTTCTGACAAAATGGGCTGGGAAAGGGGGCTGGATTGAGGAACTGTCCTGGTGAGTTTCCTGATGTCTGCGACTACTTCTCTGAAGAAAGAAACAGTCTTTATTTGTCACACGACACTCCACAACACATGCTTGCACACACACACACATGCACATGCTTGATGGTGGCCGGTGAAATGGCTCCTCTGCTTTTAACCCATCCTGGCTTGTCCTTCCTCTGGGGGCACAGCCAGGAGCAGTGGGCAGCGTACGTGGACGCGCCCGGGGACCAGGTGATAAATGTCCATCGCTGGTCAGACCATGATGGTGCATGTTTTTGGTGGGGGTCCTTACTGACGTGAGGTGGAGGAAACCCCATGTGAGCACGAGGAGAACATGCAAACTCCACACAGAAAGGCTCCTGTTTTTTTGGAAGATAACCCGCCGGAGCACGGTGCCAACAGCGCCCCAGGCGGGAATCGAACCCAGGACCTTCTTGCTGTGAGGCAGCAGTGCAATGCACTGCGCCACCGTGCCACACTGCGCCACCTTCACCATCTGGTGAAGGCTTTTGCCTCAGATGAGCAGTCTTTCCATCTGCCGTTATCAGCGAGTACAGAGGCTATCGCAGTCGCTGCTATGGGGCGTCGTCTAGCTGGGCAACTTCGTCCAGTTAGCCGGTTGATCGTATTCCAGGCCCTACGACTAGAATGTGTGAAGTTGATGTTGTTTACTTCCTCCTCCCATCTAACTTTTCTCTTCTGCCCGAGAAGGTCCAGCAGTTGGTCACCACAGAGAGAGCGTTGGTCAGTGTCGGTGGCATTCAGGTACTCCTTGTACAGTTTCTCACAGTCTTTATCCCAGCAAGGTACATGTGGGTCCCTGCGGCCTCTTGGGATGGAGAGCTTGGCAGCCTTGTTGAGCAGGATGCAGAAGGCGTTATAAGCTCCATTCACATTGGATGATGGGTCAGGTAGGCTTGCTGTTAATTTCCTGGTGAGTTCTGAAAACTTTTGCCAGTTAGCCTTCCTGAAATTCCATCTTCTTCTGTTGAGGCTAGAGATGGCTAGCTTGATGTCACTGGAGATGATGATGGGCGAGTGACCAGGTCTAGGGAACTTCTGTAGACTAGCGTCTGCTGATGTTGTTGGAGACAAAGGACAGATCAGGGCATGTCCATGTGCCGTGTCTGCTAGAGTAAAAGGTTCTGGGGTCCTTGTTGTCAAAGAGCAGATGAAGGTTGTTACTTTCTGCCCAGTCGCTAGCAACAGAGCCATTTCTGTCAGTGGCTGAGTACCCCCATTTGATGTTCCTACAGTTAAAATCACCGCAGACAAAAGAAGGAAGGAAGGGTATATCCAACTCAGCAGGTGGTGGTTTGTAGATGTTGCAAAAGGTGGTGCCCAGAGCTTCCATGGTGCACCATTCAATGGCAGAGTTGGCTGGAGATTGCTGGAGGGCTCTTGCATGTATTCCCTGTTTGGTGTAGCAGGCAATGCCGTGTTTGTTGTGACCTATGAAGCTGATGAGGTCGAAACCATCGATGAGTAGCTTTTCTTCAGTGACACAGTGTGTCTCTTGTAGCAGCAGTATGTTCGCCTGATGTTGGTTGGCAATGTGCTGGATGAGATCACGCTTCGACGGTGTCAGGCTCTCTGCGTTCAGTTGCAGTAGACGCACTTCGGTGTTATCCATGAGGCTCGTCTTGACAGATGCGTAGTGGGTACTGTACTGTTGAGGACGGAGGGCTGCTGATGTAGAATCTGTGTAGTACTAGTATGACTGGTTTTGTTGGATTCTTCGGTATCTTCAGATCGGGATCGCCAGGGTCGTCGGAATCCGTAGCAGGGCCACCACGTGCAGGTACCAGTCTTGACCCCAGCGCACAAGACTCCAACTCCCGTGAGCCCACGCTGCTTCTGACGTCATCGGCAGCCATCTTGGTTGCTATTGTCTTGCTCGAGAGAGTGACCCCTAGCGGCCGCCGTAACACATTGCACCTTTAGAAGTCTAACACTATTTAAACATGTACAAACGAGGGATCTTAAAATGTACCGACTTAACTACTGTCTCCGTGTCAACAATAAAATATATATTATATATTATTTTGTCATGGACTATTCAAAACGTTAAAAAAAAAAACGTTAGTTTTTCCCAAAATAAAACAAAAAACGATTGGTACTTGGAGCAGAGAGCGCCCCTGTGGTGCCAAAAAGTGATTGCAGCATGAACCATGTCACCGAAACCCTACTTATGCCTCAAAATGATGTCTTTTCATTCATGATGGTTATATTTGACAGATTGGAGCCTGCCCAGTGGACGGCAAGCTTTTTCGGCGGATGATCACATTTTGGAATGACACCGGTCAGCAGGGGCCTGGGCGGCCCCGCCGCCTTCGCCTAGTCCGTGGGCCCGACATTTACTCATTCACGTTGACATTTATTCATATATTTATTGCCTCGTTTATTTCGGGATTTATTTCACATTCACCTTTATTTGTGGTGATGACGGTAACGGGGGCGACGCCGCGGTGACCTCACGTCCCAGAATCGGAGTCACTTCAAAACGACTGCGCTCGCTGCTCCGTTGGGCACTGAGACCTTTGACCTGTGACCTGTGACAGGTGGGAGGGAGGGAGGGGGCAGCCCCCAGTCCGCCAGGTGCGCCCAGGTGGGGAGAGGCAGGGGTGAAAGTGCCTGGGGCGCATCTAGGCTCAGAGCAGTTGAAGGAGGAGAATGCGGGTCTGCCGGAGGAGGTGACAGCCTGAGGGTGGAGCGCGGCGGAGGCCTGTAGCGTTTCCGACCCACGGGGGAGGAGAGGGGTAGCCTGTGCGTTCTGCCAGGGTGGAGGTACTGCGGAGCACGTTTTCTTGCGATGTGCTGGGCTAGCAGGGATGTTCAGGTTGCTGCAGTGGTGTCAGGGGCTCGGTTTGGTTTTTTCACAGCGGTTCCTTTTTTTCTTCTGTCCAGGTTCACCTCTCTGGCTGGTGAAACCGTCCGTATGGAAGAAGAGGAAGAACCGGGTGCAGGAGCAGGGCTCTCTGGGCCCCACGCTGAGCGGCCTGCCGGCGGCTCGCCTTTGGTTGGAGGTTGCCTTCGATACACTCACCGGCAGGTCGATGCTTTCAAGTCCACCCGGGGGATCGGACAAGTCCTATGTTCCGTACAAGGAAATGTCCTACGGCTGCACTTGACCTGATTATGACCATAATGTAATTACACAAGTATTTATTTATTTGTTTTTCTTTATTCCTCGAGTTTACCTTTGTCATACAATTGATTTTCCTATTTGATTTATTTTTTTATATTTATTCTTAGTTTATTATTTTTCATATTTAATATTTCGTATTTCATATTATCTATTGATTATTATTTATCCATCTCTCCATCTGGTGAGGCGTATGAAGGAACCTCGACGCCTCAGCGCTGTGCGCCGGACGCGTATATACCGCCGCCATCTTGGTAAGGTCTTCATTCCGCTCACCACCGCCGGGTATTGGACTGAAAGCGCTGATGGAAATTATATTTGAATTATATTCATTTAGCCACAGTTGTGTGTCTAATATGGGACACAAACAGTGTTCTATAACAAGGGAAAGCAGGATATGGAAATATTTGTATATACAGGGGGAAAAGCCGATGTATCAGCAATGCACACTCTGAGAAAATATACGACACCAACAATATATATACAAATTTAATTGTTAATATCGGTACAAAAGAGCGGCACTTGTGACCTCGTGTTACACAAGTGCCGTACAACGGTCACAGTCACACACCGCGCCAAGATGGCGGCGCTTCTGACGCATCACGACAGGTGGACTCGGCGGACAAGGCTTCTCGGTCTGGGTGGAAGGTTCGACTCTTTATTCAGATTTGGTTCCTGACGAGTCACGAGGTTTAAAAAAAAAAAGAGTCGTTCCGTTCTTCCCGCCCTCTATCGGTTCGGTTCCGTCAGCGGCGTCACGCCCGGTGAGCGAGGGAGCACTTCCCGGATGAAGAGCCGCTTCGGGAATCGCCGCAGAGAAACAAAAGTCGATCCCGCCCGAGCGACCGAGTCGGTCTCAAGTATCGGGACGGGGTCCCCCGTCAGAACTGCCAACCCAAACAGTCCAAAAAGAGGCCCCTGGAAGGACTCGCCAGCGTGTCGGCGACGACCCGCCGCGACGGCGCCGTGTGTCGGTCCTGTGCGAACGCCCAAAAAGTAGGCGAAAGGAAAGACGATCTGCACGTTTAAAGTGTCGCTCCTGCCGCGCCCCAACGAGACGCTCGGCGCTGGGGATAGAAGAGGAACCGCCGCCGTCAAACGATGCTGCCGCTGCGAGCTGCCAGCACCGCGGCCGACACTTAGAGCGTCTTTCCTTTCGCCCATTTTCCCGGCGTTTGCACGCGGACGACACCTGGCGCCGTCGCGGCGGGGCGTCGCCGACACGCTCGAGAGTCCTTCCAGGGGCCTCTTTTTTGGCGGCTGTTTTCGGTCGGAGTCGCGCTTTGCCGTCGACGGGTGCGGTTCTGATGAGGACCCGGCTCTGCAGAAGCCGAAATTATATTTGAATTATATTCATTTAGCCACAGTTGTGTGTCTAATATGGGACACAAACAGTGTTGTAGAACAAGGGAAAGCAGGATATGGAAATGATGAGGACCCCACTCTGCAGAAGCCCCGCTGAAAAGGGCGGAGGAGCGACGGGGCTACACCACGCCGCCATTGGCGAGAGGGTGTGGATCCCAGAAAAGCCAAACGATAAATTCATTCTTAAATGAGTTTTGTTTTTTTCTGCACAGAAATGCAAAGCGCGAATCATGTATAGTGTTGGCGTCCGCACGAAACATTTATCTCGGCGGGATATGAGCGTGTACATGAGCCGCCGGCCCCGCTGTTCCTCCTCGGGCGACGGGTGACTCTATTTGACCGAGTCGTTTGGAAAAGAGGCCACACACACACACACACACACACACACACACACACACACACACACACACACACACACACACACACACACACACACACACACACACACACACGTGCAAATAGCTTGTATATTTTTAATACATACTTAAAGTATATTTGTGGTAAATAAAGTAAAGTTAATACTCTAAATACTTCATAAATAAAGTTTGTGAAGTATTTTTGGTACTTTTTGTGTAAGTACAGGTTTAGTATACTAGAACAAATACGTTGTAAGTGTAGTGAAAGCACAATCATACAAAGTATATTGAAACCAACCTATAAGATAGACAGGTACTTCACCTGTCAATGTTGGGTTATTTTGGTCGGCAAAAGTGACCAAATACACGAGGAAAACATAAAAACCCTAACCCTAACCCATATATTTGATATATTTAAGCACATTTTAAGTACAACTTCTAACACACAAAGTACAACTTAAGTGTTTTCAATTCAACACAATGTTAATATATTGATTGTGAATACATAACAAGTTCCAGTTTTAGATAACACACTTGTAACTATATTATTTTCACTCTCCTCATTAATTATTGACATATTTGTTATTTACCTGAAAAGTGGTGAACAGGTCCTCGGTGCTACTGTGCTCCGTGCGTCTTAAGAGTCATTTATAACCATAAACAATAAAGCATAAACACAGTGCCTGGCCCTCCTCCTCCTCCTGCTCCTCCTCCTGTGACTGCAGGTACTGTGTGCACTCTGTTACCATAGCAACACTACAAACAGACGGCACCACCGCCTGCTTCAACGGCACACAGCTGGAGAGCAATACAACAAAACAACTACAACAATAATAATAATAATAATGATAATAATAAAAAAATAATAATCCACAAGCAGCACATTATTATAATATGAACACAATCACAAATTTTCAAACTACAGGACTCGTCCCACTGAAGGCACAGGCGCAGTGGAAAAAAATATAAATAATTGTATGATATGATATATTATAATAAAAAATATATAGATATAATAATTGCTGTAAATGATATAATAATAATAATAATAATAATAATTAATAATAATAAATAGGATTAATAAGGGTCCAGTTTAGGGTCGTGTTAGGTAGGTATTTCCTGGTTCTGTGAAACGCAGCTCGATTTTCTGAGTTTACATTAAACGCCGCATTGTCTCCCCCGGTCTGTCGTTACCTGGTTGCTGGTCTCGCGGAGCAACCACTATGCAGTCTACACAGCACAACCCTCCGGATGCTAATGAGCACCCAGAGAAGAGAACAGACTTATATAACATCTGTTCATGATGTAACAAAGCGCCCTGCTCCACAAACTCATCTTGTAGAACCTTGGCGTATCGGCATTGTGCAAATGTTCTGCTATTTCCGGTAGTTTTGCAAGTTTTTCACAAATTCCTGCTCCAAATGTATATCGACGTGGATCAAACTTGGACCAGAAGATGTCTAAAATGCCCCAGATCCAAAGACACCTCATGTCCATGGGTTCAGTGATTGCTGAACCCATGGATTGCCAGACACTTATAGCCAGAAAAATGCCATGGAGACAAATATGAATAGAAATCCAAACAAAAAGAATAGGCAGGGCTGGAGCCCTATTAATAATAATACATATAGAATTAATCAATAAATAAAAACAGTTATAATAATAACGCCCCATCCACCAACGCAGTACACATGCACGCCTGTATATACATATACTGTATAATTGGGGGCGAATGAAGTGTAGCACTTCCTGTTTGAGTGTCCCTGCATGGCTGAGTTCCTAAAGGTGAATTATTTATTGCCCTCTGGAGTCTTATGTAACCTTATCCCAAAAACCAGTAAAAAGTAGAGATAGTTACTTACATACATCCAGATAAAGATACAGAATGTGCATACTGAGAAAGGCAAAAATAAACGAAGCAAATAAATACATAGAGAAATTTTTAAAGTAATACAGGTACATACACCTAAATCACCCTGTATATGTAAATGACCCAAACCCAACGCAGTGGATGGGATGGCTGGAGCAGCCACAACTAATGCTCGTTAGCCCAACCTTGTCTACACACTCATTGAGGAGGGGAGCCCTGTGTCATGACATGTTCCATCTGCTCCTGGCTTGTTCCACCTAGCCTCATCTCTACAATAAACTGGTGTGTGCACCTCCCCGTCGTCTGTGTCTCTGTGCTGGAGGGCCCTGAAAACGCCACTTGGATGGCGTGTGGTGCTAAGTCTGCCACACTGGCACCTGAGCAGGGACTGTCCGGCACGGGGAAGGGACACAGAAGGGTCGCCCGAAGGCGCCCCGGAGCCACCAGTGGTTCAACGGGCGGCCCCAGCACCAACCCTCTCCCAACTGGCACCACCTAGCGGGGTCCAGGGGAGAAACATCACAGCAACCACCACAGGTAACTGCTGGCAGCTAACTTCTCCGCCCAGCATGCATCGCCGGGACCATCCGGCAGCCGGGCCGCCCCTCCAAGCAGCCCCTGCAGCATCCAAGTCCAGCCACGCCGTCACCTGCGGCGCAGCGGCCCGAGGCCCCGGCGCCGTGGTGGAAGGAGGCCGGTCGACCGTGCTGCTCCTTTCACATTAAGGTCAAAGCAGTAGGTTCTCAATGGAGCTCAGTGGACCCACATTGTTTCTCTCATACGAAACGTACGTATACAAACTGCCTGGCTGATAGAATCACAATGAAACAAGTGAATGTATAAACGCAATATGAGCCTGATGTGTGGCAGTAAATGTGATATAGGCAGTGTGTGTATGTGTGTGTGTGTGTGTGTGTGTGTGTGTGTGTGTGTGTGTGTGTGTGTGTGTGTGTGTGTGTGTGTGTGTGTGTGTGTGTGTGTGTGTCGCACATAATATATCAGACTAGACCCACTCATGAGCCCTTGTGAAAGAACAGCATTATAAATGATGAAGAGATATTGAATTAGATATCCTTGGGATGCCTGGGAAAGAGTATTAGGAAGAAGAAAAGGGAGGTTATATTGGAAAGCATACGTCCCGTGGGAGAGAGATGTGAGAAATAGGGAAGCAAACCAGAAACAAAGAAATGCCACTGGACAGATGTTCATCGTCCCAGAAGATAGATGCACATAGACTGTGGAAACCTCCTGCATCCTCCTCTGGTTAATGGGACCAACCCACCGCTGGCGTCACTGGCTCCTCCCCTCGACCCGCGGGGAAGAACCGGCACCGCCTTCCTCCTGTCAATAAATGCAACGTATTTAAAGAAAGATGTTGAGTTTGAGCCAGAACCTGACGTGTGAAATATCAACAACAAGCACTAAACAATTCACCGATGAATGCAACTGCGTTCATAAACAAACAGACTCCAAATGCGGATAAAATGAAAAGTCAACGGTTGAAAACAAAAAGCCAAGACTCACTTCACTCACTCCCCCGTTGAAAGTTGATTTATTTCACGATTTGGAGTTTAACGTTTCCACAAAGCTGCTGACGCGAGCGCATTGTGGAGCGAGTGAACACGGACCCGGAAGAAGTTGACGAGTGGACGCTCCAGGACACAATTCAATAGATTAGTTTTCGTGACTATGAGCACGAAAAGGCGTGAGATCGGCAAATCCACAAGCGTAGAATTGAGATCCAAATGCCTTTTCAACTGACAAATAGAAACTGGATTCACAGATGTACGTTGGAAAGTTGTAAATGTTCGGAAGATGTTCACAAATGCTTTTCAATTATTTGTAAATTAATTGCATGTATTCACAGATATGTTTTGTATTTGTGGAATTTGTTTGTGTATTTGCAAATCCCTTTTATATTTGCAAAATATTTCTGTGCGTTGACAAATCTTTTTTTTTAATTTGTGGAAGGTGTTTTATATTCACAGATTAGCGTTTACACACAGATTGTCAATCTGTTCACACAAATAATACTGAGACAAATCTATCTCCATAAGCCATGAAATGAACCGACTAAGAGGAGCTGGAATGTTTGAACTTGTTTGGTGACTCTTGAATGTTTACATTTTTGGTCTTCTCTGTATTTCTAAGATTTTCTATGTAAAGTGCATCTGATGTTTGGGATTTGTGTTGTTTGGCTCCTAACGATGCCTAAATGATTCTTTTGTTTGATGACATTTTTGTCATATTTAGTTAAATAAATAAATATATGATGTCATTTATGAGGTTTGAGTATTTACTAGTGACAAAACATCCCATAAACAGAAGTTATTGTAAACAGTTCCTAGTTGCGACGCAGACGTTATTCTCTGTTCAGCGTTTCCTGTTTGCACTGAACATTATTACTTTCACTTTCCATTTGAGTCTTTGACGACACGCTGTCTTTCCAAGGTAATGTACTGAACACTTTACGGTGTTTTATTCACCGTCTACTCTCTCACTGCAGATATTTTACCTGTTGAAGGCCCCTGCCTTCCAATAGGCGCTTCAGAGTCCATTCCTTCAATCAAAATAGGCTTAAAAACTCCTTTGTACATCAGTCCATTCTACTACTAAACAAACAAAAATGATTCCAGAGCCTTTTATGATTTCATGGGTATTAGTCTTCTTATGTCTTTGTAAATTGTCTTAGCTGTCATTTATCCTGTCAACACCTGTGCTTGTCTAATCTGTCATCTGTGTTGCTTGTGTATCGTTGTGCTGTCATGCAGGGTGACATTGGTTCTTGTGTCCTTTCTTGTCACTCCAGTGATTGTTTATCTGTACGTCCTAAATGTTTTCAGGGGCCTTTCCCAGGGACGCAAAATGAATTTCAGTGCCCTACTGACCAATAAAGTTGTATCATATTTTATTCACTGTCTACTCTCTCACTGCAGATATTTTACCTGTTGGACTCATTGTATGAGCTTCAAAACACCACTCAACAAGTTTAAACAGTAGTTGGAATGTTTGGCGTCGTGCTTTGATTTCGTCTGCTTATCTGTCCCAACCCCATGGTCTGGAGACAGAGATAGAAGATGGTTAAACACTATTTAAAACTCACCCTTTTGACTGTGAACACGATCAAATCATATCGTTGGTCCTGGAAACGTGATGTGTTTTTAAAGAAGAGAAGATGTTTGGTGCGAGGTGGGCAGGATGACGTCATGTTATTTCTACTTGAATGAAGCCTTCAAACAGCTCAGTGTGTTTTTATTACACTGTAAATGAAGTTGTAAAAAGTGTCACAAGCCTGTTGGAAACAAACACAATGAGTGAGTTCCTTCTGCTTCCTGCTCACAGTGAAGTGAGGAGGCCAGCAGCCGCCTGCCACCTCCAACTGGAATAAGCAGGTAAAAAACAAGACGTAAACACATGTTGAACATCACTATGTCAGCAGCTAGGACAGTATGTTGGTGTCTTTATGTCAAGGTCTGCAGTCTACCATGAATGTGTGTGAGGAGAGAGAGGAGGGGCGTCCCGCCTCTAAAACAACTCTGTCTGGGGAACATGGCGGCCCGAGCAAAGCTAAGAGGTAAGATGAGGATCTCTGAGCGTCTGGGACTGAGCGTCCATCTCAGAGCTCAGCAGTGATGTCACTGCACCTTCATGAGTCTGAGGAAAAGCTCTGTGTGTGTTGTGTTGAAGGCGAAAGCAGCAGGAGAGTCCAGAGGGTCCTGCCCCCAGTGGGGTCTCCTTCAAGAGTGACCGCTCTATGGATCATCCTTTTGGCTTCAAAGATGGCCGCCCCCTCAGTGAGAAGAGGTAGGACTTTGAAACGGAGGAGATGGTTGTTATCATTCTCTACTGAGCAGAGGGAACAAGTCAGGAGGAAATGAAGTGGTCAGAACCTTCAAACTCTGTAGTTTTAGGATCTTCTCTCCAAACATTACATTTATAAGCACAGTGATGTTCACCTGGTCATTCTAGTTTCAATAAGTGTGTGTGTGTGTGTGTGTGTGTGTGTGTGTGTGTGTGTGTGTGTGTGTGTGTGTGTGTTGGTGTGTGTGTGTGTGTGTGTGTGTGTGTGTGTGTGTGTGTGTGTGTGTGTGTGTGTGTGTGTACGGAGCAGAGGTGAGGATTTATCAAATAGTTGATCAAATAAAACAGCTAAACATCCTCAAATCCTAACGTCCAGATGGTGCTTATTGTTCATCTGGTAGATTCCATCAGGAGAGAGCAGACTGTCCTGAACCCAGCTGTGTCTCCATGAAGAGTGACTGGTCTATGGGTGTTCCTATTCTCTTCAAAGATGGCCGCCCCTCCAGGGAGAAGAGGTAGGACTTTGAAACAGAAGATGGAAACAGAGGAGATGGTTGTTATCATTCTCTACTGAGCAGAGGGAACAAGTCAGGAGCAAATGAATTGTTCAGAACCAGCGTTAAAGCACAACGTCAGTGACAGGGAGGGCTTTTGTTGGCACTTTTTAAATGGTTGTGTACATCCATGTAGGTAGGTATAAAATATAGAAATGACTACTTCAACTTTAAAAGAACGTGTAGTGCACTGAATTCAAGCTTCCAGTGATATTGGATATTGATATCAACTGCTGCAACCATGGCAACCTGTCCTGATGCATTGTGGGACATGTCCTTTAAAATGACTCATCCCGTCTGTTGCTTTTTTATGATGAATTGTAGTTTTAGTTGTATTAATGTCTTGTACTTATTATGGTATATTTCCATTTGTTAAAAGGTCGATTTCTGTCTCTAAATATATCTCTATTTGTGTGGAACGATCCAAATGTGTCAAATAAAAAGGTGTGGCTGGGGCTGCACCAGTGACCCCTCCAAACTTGAACTTGTCCGTCAGTTTTGAAGAACACGATTGGTGAATACCGCCTTGTTTTCATTGATGGGAGTGCAACTGAGCAAACAACTGTGTTGATTGTGAACCACAGTGAAATGGAGAGGAAAAGAAAGGTGAGAACAGCCAAGCATAGCACCGTATCTAAGGAGGTGGAGTGTGAATATGTATTTGGGAACAGTACTCGTGTGGTGGGTCGCTCTGTGAGTCAAAGTCCCGGCTCCTTGTTCAGTCCCATCAGAACCTTCAAACTCTGTCACATCCAAGAGTGTTTTTACTACAAGACACCACCTCTAACTGTGTGTGTGTGTGTGTGTGTGTGTGTGTGTGTGTGTGTGTGTGTGTGTGTGTGTGTGTTTGTGCTCTCCACAGTGACCAGCAGAGGTCAGAGGTCACCAGTGCTCAGTCTGGGCAGCAGCATCAAACAGACCTGGACTCCTTATTCCTGGTGTGTAAATGTCCAACAAGCTCCAAATGACATGAAGCAGCATGTGTTGTGGTGCTGATGGTCTCCATGCTTCCTCTTCACACCAGTGGGATGTGAATCCAGGACAGTAAAGTTCTCACTGATGTTCTTCTGTTCCAGCTGCTGGAGGACAACATGGTCACCTCTGTGAAGGAGGAGCTGAAGAGGCTCCGGAAGGTTCTGAGTCCAGATGAGCCACGATGCTCAGAGAGGCAGAGGGAGGAAGAGGATGATGAGGTGGACGCTGAGGAAGAGGAGCAGAGGAGGAGCGCCAGAGAGGGAGTTGTGAACATCACACTGCACTTCCTGAGGAGGATGAAGCAGGAGGATGTGGCTGACTCTCTGCAGAGCAGTAAGAGACTGTGCTTCACACATTTAAAGGAACATTCCACTCTGGTTCTCTGCTTGATTAGTACAACTGTTTCTGAGAAGAAAATGAGAGCTCTACATGTAGAGTTCAGAGATACATCCAGGAGACGGTCGCTAGGAGACGGTCTCTAGAAGACGGTCGCTAGGAGACGGTCACTGGAAGACGGTCGCTGGGAGACGGTCGCTGGGAGACGGTCGGGGAGTAAGGAGACAGTCGCTAGGAGACAGTGGGGAGTAAGGAGACAGTCGCTAGGATATGGTCGCTAGGAGACGGTTGCTAGGACACAGTCGCTAGGACAGTCACTAGGAGACAATCGCTAGGAGACAATCGCTAGGAGACAATCGCTAGGAGACAGTCGCTAGGAGACAGTGGGGAGTAAGGAGACAGTCGCTAGGAGACAATCACTAGGAGACAGTAGTCTAGGAGACAGTGGGGAGTAAGGAGACAGTCGCTAAGAGACAGTCGCAAGGAGACAGTCGCTAGGAGACAGTCGCTAGGAGGCAGTTACTAGGAGGCAGTCGCTAGAAGACGTTGCTAGGAGACAGTTGGGGAGTCAGGAGAGTAGGGAAACAGTCGCTAGGAGACAGTCGCTAGGAGGCATTCGCGAGGAGACAGTCACGAGGAGACAGTCCCTAGGAGACAGTGGGGAGTAAGGAGTCAGTACCTAGGAGACAGTCAGTGGGATACAGTCGCTAGGAGACAGTTGCAAGGAGACAGTCGGGAATAAGGAAATAGTCGCTAGGAGACAGTAGCAAGGATACAGTCACGAGGGTACAGTCGCGAGGAGACAGTCGCTAGGAGAGAGTCACGAGGAGACAGTCGCTAGGAGACAGTCGCTAGGAGACAGTTGCTAGGACACAGTCGCGAGGAGACAGTCGCGAGGAGACAGTCGCTAGGAGAGAGTCACGAGGAGACAGTCGCTAGGAGACAGACGCTAGGAGATAATTGCTCGGAGACAGTGGGGGAGTAAGGAGACAGTCGCTCAGAGCCAGTCCCTAGGATACAGTCACGAGGATACAGTTTCTAGGAGACAGTCTTAAGGACACAGTCGCTAGAAAACAGTCGCTAGGAGACTGTCGCCAAGAGACAGACGCTAGGACACAGTCGCTAGGAGACAGTCGCTAGGAGACATTGGGGTGGTAAGGAGACAGTTGCTAGGAGACAGTTGCTAGGAGACAGTCGCGAGGACACAGTTGCTAGGAGACAGCCGCTAGGAGACAGTCGCTAGGAGACAGTTCCTAGGAGACAGTGGGGAGTAAGGAGACAGTCGCTAGGAGAAAATCGCTACGAGACGGTGCTGAGTAAGGAGACAGTCACGAGGAGATAGTCGCTAGGAGACAGTGGGGCGCAAGGAGGGGCTGGGAATCACTCTATGACGGAGTCTAGGAATTAGGACTTTAATTTTGTTTCCAGTGGAATAATATATAATCAAAACTAAAGCAACAAATACGGTGTTTACATTTTGAGACTGCTAGTAGTACCTTTTTAATGGGAGATTTATAGTAGTACTAGTACCCTTTTAATGCAAGATTTGTAGTAGTATGAGTACCTTTTAAATGGGAGATTTGTAGTAGTACTTGTACCTTTTCAATGGGAGATTTATAGTAGTACTATTACCTTTTTAATGGGAGTTTTATAGTGGTACTAGTACCTTTTCAATGGGATATTTCTACACCTCGGTATCAGAGTAGAATGCATTTACATTTACATTTTTGTCATTTAGCAGACGCTTTTATCCAAAGCGACTTACAATTATTCAAACACTGACGGATGCAGCCATCAGGAGCAATTAGGGGTTAAGTGTCTTGCTCAAGGACACTACAGCATGCTAGCAGGAGGAGCCTGGGATCCAACCAGCAACCTTTAGATAACTAGACGACCAGCTCTACCTCCTGAGCTACCGTCCCCAAGAATGGTGTGCTACTAATAAGCCAGTAAAGCTACATGTTGGTTATCATGGTGGAACATGTTCATATGAGTAAAGCTGCAGATTTATAAGCAGCTGCACAGTTAACCTCCACATCACACACATCCAGTCAGTCAGTCTGCTTGTTCCAACTGTGATGAGCTAAATAGACAACATGGGTTTGTGAGTTGTACACGTTGAGCAGGAAATATTGACATGACCCTCATTGACCTTAACATCTACTCATTGATGTTCTCTGTTGTTTGTTCATTCAGTAATTCTTGCTCCTGTCTGCCTACGTCAACTGAAGTCTCATCTGAAGGAGAAGTTCCAGTGTTTGTTTGAGGGAATCGCTAAAGCAGGACAAGCAACACTTCTGAAGCAGATGTACACAGAGCTCTACATCACAGAGGGAGGGGGTGAGGAGGTCAACCAGGAACATGAGGTCAGACTGATTGAAGCAGCTTCCAGGAAAACAGTGACAGAAGAAACAGTCATCAAATGTCAAGACATCTTTAAACCCTTACCTGGACAAGATCAACCAATCAGAACACTGATGACAACGGGTGTGGCCGGCATTGGTAAAACAGTGTTAACACACAAGTTCACTCTAGACTGGGCTGAAGACAACGCCAACCAGGACATACACTTCACCTTCCCATTCACCTTCAGAGAGCTGAACTTGCTGAAAGGGAAACAGTTCAGTTTGGTGGAACTTGTTCATCACTTCTTTCTTGAAACCAAAGAATCAGGAATCTGCAGCTACGACAACTTCCAAGTTGTGTTCATCTTGGACGGTCTGGATGAGTGTCGACTTCCTCTGGACTTCCAGAACAATGAGACGTGGACTGATGTCACAGCGTCCACCTCAGTGGACGTTCTGCTGACAAACCTCATCCGGGGCAACCTGCTTCCCTCCGCTCGCCTCTGGATAACCACACGACCCGCAGCGGCCAATCAGATCCCTCCTGAGTGTGTGGACATGGTGACAGAGGTGAGAGGCTTCAGCGACCCACAGAAGGAGGAATACTTCAGGAAGAGATTCAGAGAGGAGGAGCAGGCTGACACCATCATCTCAAACATCAAGGCATCACGCAGCCTCCACATCATGTGTCACATCCCAGTCTTCTGTTGGATCACTGCTACAGTTCTGGATCACGTCCTGACAACAGCCCAGAGAGGAGAGATGCCCAAGACCCTGACTGAGATGTACATCCACTTCCTGCTGGTTCAGTCGATACAGGGGAACGTCAAGTATCGTGGAGGATCTGGGACAGATCCA
The DNA here is from genome assembly GCF_960531495.2 of Zeus faber. Taxonomy (NCBI): domain Eukaryota; kingdom Metazoa; phylum Chordata; class Actinopteri; order Zeiformes; family Zeidae; genus Zeus; species Zeus faber. The sequence continues at coordinate 29,044,429 of NC_137204.1, read as the reverse complement.
CGCTGGAATACAGAGAGCAAGAAGATCATTCTGTCCCTGGGAAAACTGGCCTTTGAGCAGCTGGAGAAAGGAAACCTGATCTTCTATGAAGCAGACCTGGCAGAGTGTGGCATTGATGTCAGAGCAGCCTCAGTGTACTCAGGAGTCTTCACCCAGATCTTTAAAGAGGAGTGTGGGCTTTACCAGGACAAGGTGTTCTGCTTTGTCCATCTGAGCATCCAGGAGTTTCTGGCTGCTCTTTATGTCTTTATGACATTGACCAGCACTGGTGTCAATCTGCTGTCAGAAGCACAACCAACATCAAAGTTCTCTCAGGGAAAGAAAAACAAACCTGACTTACAATCCCTCTACCAGAGTGCTGTGGACAAGGCCTTGCAGAGTGTCAACGGACACCTGGACTTGTTCCTTCGCTTCCTATTTGGCCTTTCACTGGAGACCAATCAGCTGCTCCTACGAGGCCTGCTGGAACAGACAGGAAGTACCTCAGTGACCAATCAGAAAACAGTTCTTTACATCAAGAAGAAGTTCAGTGAGAATCTCTCTCCAGAAAGAACCATCAACCTGTTCCACTGTCTGAATGAGCTGAATGACCATTCTCTAGTGGAGGAGATCCAACATCACCTGAGATCAGGACGTCTCTCCAGAGAGAAGCTCTCCCCTGCTCAGTGCTCAGCTCTGCTCTTCATCTTACTGTCATCAGAAGAGGAGCTGGAAGTGTTTGACCTGGAGAAATATTTTGCTTCAGAGGAGGCTCTTCTGAGGCTGCTGCCCGTGGTCAAAGCCTCCAAAACATCTCTGTAGGTGCACAGATAACATACGTATATTAACTGTACACTGTTGTACATCTGATGAGATATTTGAAGTAAATATCTGTGTATATCTAATATCAAACTATGTATTTATCTGTGTCATGTTGATGTGCAGGCTGAGAGGCTGTAATCTGTCAGAGAGAAGCTGTGAAGCTCTGGCCTCAGTTCTCAGCTCCAACTCCTCTCGTCTGAGAGAACTGGACCTGAGCAACAATGATCTGCAGGATTCAGGAGTGAAGCTGCTCTCTGCTGGACTGGGGAGTCCACACTGTGCACTGGACACTCTCAGGTCAGTGTTACTCAACCTTGACCTAAATATTTCAGTCATTTTGAGATTTGTATACAACTGTAGATAACTATGTCAATATACAATATTAAATATAGATAATATAACATTATTAAAATATTATATACGTATAATATATACACATTATTATTATAAATACAAAATTAATAAATATAATAATCATACCAGGGTAATCATTATAAGTTAAAACTATTTATTTATCTATTATTTATTTATTATTTATCTCTTAGACAGCTCGTACAGTTCAACCACAGCCTTTTTCCAAACAATGTTCCAAACAACAGCGTTCCAAAGAGTGACAACTTCCATCACAGTTACAGCCTCACAGACCTTTACATACATATATAGACAGTATATATCTATATATATATATATATAGATATATATTACATTACATTATATTTAGTCATTTAGCAGACGCTTTTATCCAAAACGACTTACAAGGGAGAATAACATTCAAGCTACATTGCGACAGTGACATTAGTGTAACAATAAATACTGCTAAGTAGTGCTAAGTAATTGTAAGTTAGGAGAGGAGGTACTCACTGAAGAGCTGGGTCTTCAAGTGCTTCTTAAAGACAGAGGGAGCTCCCTGCTCTGGTCATTTTTGGCAGCTCGTTCCACCAACGTGGAACTACAAATGAGAATAACCTGGATTGCCGTGGTTGCACGGCCGGCAGAGCCAGGCCACGCTCATTTGACGAGCGCAGCATCCTGGGGGTAACATGTGCTTTTACAAGAGCATTTAAGTAGATGGGAGAGTTCCCAGCAATCACTCTGTAGGCCAGCATCAGAGACTTGAACTTGATGCGAGCGGCTACAGGTAACCAAGCGGCTACAGGTAACCAAGCGGCTACAGGTAACCAAGCGGCTACAGGTAACCAGTGGAGCTGGATGAGCAGCGGAGTGACATGTGCCCTCTTTGGCTGGTTGAACACCAGTTGCGCCGCCGCATTCTGTATCATCTGCAGTGGCTTCACAGCACAGGCCTCAAGCCTGTTAAGAGGGCGTTGCAGTAGTTGAGACGGGACATCACCAAGGTTTGTACCAGCAGTTGAGTGGCATTTTGGGTCAGGTACAACCTGACTTTTCGGATGTTGAATAGTGCGAAGTGGCAGGACCGGGAGACGGCGGCAACATGGTCCGAGAATCAGTTGGTCAGTTGGTCATCAATAATGACACCAAGATTCCTTGCAGCCTTGGTAGGAACAAGAGATAGAGAGTCAATTTTAATATCAATGTTGTTATAAATACCTTGTTTGGCCGGGAAGACCAGCAGTTCCGTCTTCGCCATGTTTAGTTGAAGATGATAATCCTTCATCCATGTGGATATGTCAGCGAGACAATCCGAGATCCGCGTCGAGACAGTGGGGTCGTCGGGCGGGAAGGACAGATAGAGTTGAGTATCATCCTCATAGCAGTGATATGAAAAGCCATGCGAGCGGATGATGGGGCCCAGTGAGGTGGTGTATATGGCAAAGAGGAGGGGTCCCAGCACCGAGCCTTGGGGCACCCCTGTGGTGAGGTTGTGAGGCACAGACAGCTGGCCTCGCCATGTCACACTGAACGAGCACCCAGTAAGGTAAGATTCGAACTAGGAAAGTCTACTGCAAGATATGCCCACACTTGAGAGTATGGACAGGAGTATGCTGTGGTTGACAGTGTCAAAAGCAGCTGATAAGTCAAGCAGAATGAGAACCGAGGATTTGGCAGCAGCTCTAGCAGTTTTTAAGGCCTCTGTCACAGACAATCGGGCTGTTTCGGTGGAGTGACCACTTTTGAAGCCAGATTGAAGTGTATCGAGAAGGTTGTTTCCTGACAGGTATTCTGTAACCTGTCTAGAGACCGCCCTCTCTAAGGTTTTGGAAAGGAATGGGAGGAGAGAGACCGGCCGATAGTTTCCTACTTGATTGGGATCGAGTGAGGGTTTTTTGAGCAGTGGTGCGACCCGAGCCGCTTTGAAAGCGGAAGGGAAAGTGCCGGAAGTTAGGGAAGAATTAATCATATGTGTGAATGCCGGGGTGATAGTCGGTGATATGGCTTGAAGGAGGTTAGATGGGATCGGATCTAGCGGACAGGTAGTAGGACGGCTACATGTTAGTAGTTTAGATACCTCACTTTCAGCGAGGGGGGTGAAATCAGGGAACGATGAGCCTAGGGCTGGAGAAGACAGGTTGTGAGTAAGTTGTTTAGTGAATTGGCTGCTGATGGCTGCCACTTTGTTAGTAAAAAAGGAGGCAAGGCAGTCAGCAGTGAGGTTAGTAGCTGGGGAAGGTGGTGGAAGGTAAAGCAGAGACTTGAAGGTGGCGAATAACTTACGTGTCTGTGGCACCGTTGATCCTATCGTTGAAGAAGGCCTTCTTTGCAGTAGTGATGCTTGAAGAGAAGGAGGACAGCAGTGTCTGGTAGCTTGCAAGATCTTTAATTGTTTTGGATTTGTGCCATTTCCTCTCGGCTGCTCTGAGGTCAGTGCGCGTTGTCCGGAGGGTGTCAGTCAGCCAAGGGTGCGACTGGGTTGATGGAGCAGGTCTGGTGGATAGTGGACACAGGCTCCAGACATGAGCTCAAGGTGGAGCAGAGAGAATCAGTGGCATCATTAACCTGCAGAGAGGAGAAAGTGCCGTGAGGCGGAAGAGAAGAACAGCTGAGAAGTGGGTGGGAGACAGGTTGCGGAGATTGCGGCGGATGGAAACCATGGGTGGGGAGGTGGGGGGTTGTTTTGGTAGCTGGACATTGAAGTGGATGAAGAAGTGGTCTAAGAGATGGAGAGGGGTGACCCTTAGGTTGTGCATGGTGCAGCTCCGGGCAAGAATGAGATCAAGCTCTTTGCCAGCCTTGTGAGTCGGTGGAGTCGGGACCTGTCTTAGGTCGAATGAGCAAACCAAAGACAGGAAGTCAGCCGAGCTCGCACTGTCCAAGTGGATGTTCATGTCTCCGAGGACGAGCATGGGACACTCATGCTCAGGAATTGATGACAGCAGGGTGTCAAGCTCATGTAGGAAGTCACCTAGTTGTCCTAGTGGGCGGTAGATGACGACCACATAGGCTTTCACCGGAGCAGTCACCAAGACGGCGTGATATTCAAAGGAGAAGTTGTTTAAAGGCAGCAGTGGATTAAATTTCCATGTGTTGGAAATTAGCAGGCCAGTCCCACCACCACGGCCAGATGGTCTGGACGTGTGGGAGAATGTGTTGTTTGTGGAGAGTGCAGCCGGGGTTGCGCTATCTTCCGGTTTAATCCATGTCTCAGTGAGAGCAAGGAGCTCCAAGGAGAGGTGGTTGGCATGACCAGAAATGAAGTCTGCCTTGTTAACTGCAGATCGACAATTCCACAAGCCAATAGAGAAGGAGGTCTTTGCAGTAGATGTTTGCTGCAGAGACCTGAGGTTACCCAGATTGCATCGGCGTATGGTATAACGAGGCTTTTTGGGTGACCTTGAAGTTGTAGAGATGCGGTAGTAGCACATTTTGTATGGAGTGAGAAAAAGAAGGCAGGTTTGCCTTGTTCGGTGGACATGCAGAGGTAGACGTGCGTCTTTACACAGAGCGACTACAAATGGAGCAACGCTTTAAGCTAACGCTTCAAGGGCAGGACCATAAATAGGTGATAGAATACAGACACGGCTTAACCTGCCGGTACCGGACCACGCCGTACGTCCAGCCGAGTCCTTCTCCGTGTTCCGCACCGACGGGTCGGAGGAGTTGGGGAAATCCGAGGGTAGATGCGTCTGCCTTATGATAAACAGCTGCTGGTGTAACCCCAATAACATCAGCACTCTTTCCTGCTCCTGTTCGCCGAACGTGGAACAGCTGAGCATCTCATGCCGTCCATTCTACCTCCCCTGGGAATTCAGCACCACAGCCGTTTATATTCCATTGCAAGGACTCAGCAAATACACAGCTTCTGACTTCTCACTTATTTTTATTCCTTTGTTTTATCTTTATCTTTCTATTATTATTATTATTGATCTGTATGAGCAGGTGTCTGTATGTCTGTGTGCAGGTGTGAAATGTCAAGTTAACCATTTTAGGAGCTGCACAGCAAATTTGGTTGCGCAATGTGCAATGACAATAAAGCCATTCTATTCCATTCTATTCCAAATGCATTGCAGCCTGTTGCTTTGCAGCGCATGTACGCCGGCGCGACCCTATTATAACAACCTATTTTTTGGCTCCTACAAAAGGACTCAACATAATGTGAAGCTGCATAATCCAGGTGTTCTGAAGCCAAATCATAGAACCATGAGTCCATTCTCACAATCATGTCTTTGTAGATGAATTATTATGAATTATGTTTAATATTATGTAATGTTCAATCCATCTGATGGAATACATGTTTTGTTATGTAACATGTAGAAACTACACATTTTATTCAGAGATAAGTTCCTAATGTGTGTGTGTGTGTGTGTGTGTGTGTGTGTGTGTGTGTGTGTGTGTGTGTGTGTGTGTGTGTGTGTGTGTGTGTGTGTGTGTGTCATGTTGATGTGCAGGCTGAGTGGCTGTAATCTGTCAGAGAGAAGCTGTGAAGCTCTGGCCTCAGTTCTCAGCTCCAACTCCTCTCGTCTGAGAGAGCTGGACCTGAGCAACAATGATCTGCAGGATTCAGGAGTGAAGCTGCTCTCTGCTGGACTGGGGAGTCCACACTGTGCACTGGACACTCTCAGGTCAGTGTTACTCAACCTTGACCTCAATATTTCAGTCATATTGCGTTTTGTATACAACTGTAGATAACTATGTGAATATACATTATTCAATAAATGTAACACAATATTATTTAAAATAATATATATTATATATAAAAAATATTCTTCTAAATATAACTTCAATAAATATAATAATCATTAGCAGGTAAAACTATTTGTTTCTTCCATATCTCTTAGACAGCTCGTACAGTTCAACCACAGCCTTTTTCCAAACAATGTCATTGAACAACGTTCCAAAGAGTCACAACTTCCATCACAGTTACAGCCTCATACACCTTTACATCCTCACATTCAAAGGACAGTTAGATGACGACCCCCCCAACCCTCAATTAAGGATCAGGAAAAAATTCCCAGAATCCGAAACACAAACATATAGGAACCTTGAGGAGGGACTTGAGAGAGGGATCCTCCTTCCAGGATGGCTAGGAGAGCAATAGGTGCAGAGTGAGGAAGAGAGACATGGAATTAAGAACAGCAAAACACACAATGTCAAAACTACCAATTATACATGACAATATTTTGGAAGAGACGTGAACGTGGAATAAAACAAAGGTGTCGTGGTTATTTTAAATGGTTAATTTCCCATGAAATGTTCTTATAATAACCACTGTGGGACTGAATGGGGATTTGTCTTCATGCAACATGTTCATTGTAACCCAAAAACAACTCCAATGAGCTGAATGTCCGGAGTAGTTCAAAAAATAAAGGTAATCAATGCTTTTGTTCCACAGCCAAGATTGTGAAACAAAATAAGTCTATAATTCAAACCAAGGAGCTCTGAGTATCTGTATGTGTGTGTGCTCACTGCTCCCAGTGCAGCCACACCTGAACTGAAATGAGTTCAGGTGTGTTCCTTAGTTCCTCCAGTAGCCTGCAGAGGAAACCACCTCACAGTGTCATTAGTACATGCATACACATTGTCAATATACTACCATCTGACTGATTACTAGTTTTTACTCTCAAGTCAAATACATTATCTGTAGGTTAGAACATAACAACCTATTTTCTGGCTCCTACAAAGGACTCAACATAATGTGAAGCTGCATAATCCAGGTGTTCTGAAGCCAAATCATAGAACCATGAGTCCATTCTCACAATCATGTCTTTGTAGATTAATTTATAATAATTATGTTAAATATTATTTCTGGAGGAATTTAAAAGTGTTTTTTAATGTAACCTGTAAAAACAACACATTCTATGAAGATATAAGTTCCCAACGTGTGTGTGTGTGTGTGTGTGTGTGTGTGTGTGTGTGTGTGTGTGTGTGTGTGTGTGTGTGTGTGTGTGTGTGTGCAGGCTGGGTCACATCAATATTCCATCTCATTGTGTTATGTATCAGTGTCTGTTGCCATAGCAACCGTCTTCCTGATGTTGAAACCTGATGCTTCATGTGGTTTGCAGCTTGTCAGGCTGTCTGCTCACACAGGAGGGCGTGGCTTCTCTGGCCTCAGCTCTGAGCTCCAACCCGTCCCATCTGAGAGAGCTGGACCTGAGCTACAACCACCCAGGAGAGGCAGGAGTGAGGCTGCTCTCTGCTGGCCTGGAGGAGCCACGCTGGAGACTGGACACTCTCAGGTATGAAGAGACCAGCTGACAGTCCCTGACAAGCTCTTCTACAAGGAGGACGCTCTACAACCATGTGGTCAATCATACTGGGATGCTGGGGAACGTGCTTTGTTGTTAGACAGCACATATGACCGATGCATGATGGGAAACCATGGATACGGGAGCTTCTTAATGTCCGTGTTTCCCAGATCTCAGAGAACGTTCTGCTCTGACTGTGTTCTTCCCAGGGTGGAGCAGGGTGGAGCGTGGAGGCTGAAACCAGGGCTGAGGAAGTGTAAGTGTCTGTTTAGTTTGATTCATTACTATTTATCAACTATTTAGATGGAAAGTCCATCCACACAGCAGTACGGGACGTCCATCCATTCACATCCTACTGAGAATGAAGATGATGGTGGACATCATGTGTCTTCATCACACGGCTGATAAATGGACAATCTGTCTGTTGATCAATCCACAATATATGAACCAAACAGGGATGTTAGATTATAAACTGTTGCTGTTTTGTGTCTTGTTCTCCACCAGATGGTGTTAAACTCACACTGGACCCAAACACAGCAAACAGACAACTCTGTCTGTCTGACAACAACAGGAAGGTGATGATGGTTGAAGAGGACCAGCCACATCCTGATCACACAGACAGATTTGACGACTGGAGACAGGTGTTGTGTAGAGAAGGTCTGACTGGACGCTGCTACTGGGAGGTAGAGAGGGAAGGAGGGGTTTATATAGGAATGACATACAGAGGAATCACAAGGAAAGGAGGGAGGCTTGACTGCTGTCTTGGATCTAATGACAAGTCCTGGATTCTGTTTTGTTCTAATGATCGTTACTGTGTCTGCTACAATAACAGTAGAACAGACATAAATCTCCCTCCGTCCTCTGGTCCTCAAAGAGTTGGAGTGTATGTGGACTGGTCTGCTGGCACTCTGTCCTTCTACTCAGTTTCCTCTGACACACTGAGACACCTCCACACCTTCTACACCACATTCACTCAACCACTCCACCCGGCTTTTAGGTTGTGGTGGCCTGGTTCCTCAGTGTCTCTGTTATAGGTGGAGGAGGTGTAGTATCCTCTCTCTAAAAGCTGAACTGAATATTCAGTGTTTTTATCACATAGTTTATAAACACTGTATGTAATTGCCTTTCCATGCTGTGGTACATTCATGTACATGACATGTTTTTATAGTAATTATTCCTTCATCTGTGTATAACTTTACTGTCAAAATAAGTGTTGGAGTCATGTTGATGTTTGTCAACCTGCTGTTGTCCAGTCTTCTGCATGTTACTGTTATTTCATAACTCTCTAGAAATGCTTTTCATGTTTTGATGGGAACATAAGACTCACTTTGTTCAAATATGTGTGATAATGAAAACTATTGAATGTGGAAGTTTGAATTTTCTTGATGTGACATCTTTAAAAACAACTTTTTAAAATAAATTGGATGAAACAGTTGATGAGGAATCCAAGTCATCTGTTGTGTTATTGATGGAGCAGTGATGTCATTATTTACTTTACAAAATACCATGTTAGTGCTGTGTGTGTGTGTGTACGTATACATGTGTGTGTGTATTCGTGTTTGTGTGTGTGTGTGTGTATATGTATTAGTGTGTGTGTGTATGTATTCGTGTGTGTGTGTGTATGTATTTGTGTATGTGTATGTATTTGTGTATGTATTTTTGTGTGTATGTGTGTATACAAAATACCATGTTAGTGCTGTGTGTGTGTGTGTGTATATACGTGCGTGTGTCTATACGTGTGTATGTATTTTTGTGTGTATGTGTGTGTGTGTGTGTATACGTGTGTGTGTGTATTTGTATGCGTGTGTGTATACGTGTGTGTTATGTGTGTGCGTGTGTGTATACGTGTGTGTGTGTGTATGTATATACGTGCTTGTGTGTGTGTGTATTCGTGTGTACGTATGTATTCGTGTGTGTGTGTATTTGTGGTGTGTGTGTGTGTGTATCTATTCGTGTGTGTGTGTGTGTATGTATTTGTGTGTGTGTGTGTGTATTTGTGTGTGTTGCGGTCACAACAAGGCTCCCATCGACGTAGAAAGAGGCGTCGTCGTCACGGTAACGGCGTCCGTCTGGCAGGATTGGGGACTGACCAGCGGCGTCGGCGTCGTCGCTGCTCAAGCGGCTGCAGCTTGACGACGAGGCGGACGGCGACGCCCTCGACCTCTACGTCGCCACAGAAACGCACCGCCCATCGGTCACCGTGGACGACCGCGAGAAGCACGTCTCCACCATGGAGACCTACATCGCCTACAGAGCCTCCACCGAGGTGGAGTTTGGGCTTTTGGGGCTCGTTTAGTGCTTCACGCTGAGTCTGAGAGTGAAAGGATTCAGGGAAGAACAGCGTGCAGCCAATTTACTAATAATACACCAAAACATGTATTTATCTTTGTTACATTATACTTTATTCTGTTTTTATGTTTTGAAAACTTTAAGTGTAATTGTGTGGATTCATTTGAAAGACGTTGATTTCATTAATTATAAATATTTACAAAATCATAATTCCTCCCCAAAGAATCTTGAGCTTTCTATTACACTTTTTAAAAATAGAAATCCTCCAAAATGATCAGAGGGGATGGGCTAGCCTAGCACCTGTCAAGTTAGGGAAATACACCTTCCAGTATCTCGTGCTAACTAGCTTAGCTCAATGCATGGCCGCAGAGGGGATCGGCTAGCCTAGCACCTGTCAAGTTAGGGAAATACACCTTCCAGTATCTCGTGCTAACTAGCTTAGCTCAATGCATGGCCGCAGAGGGGATCGTTCACACCTGGCATGAACATGCGTCTTGGGTGATCCGATCACAAGTGGACAGCTCTCAGTCCGTCTGTCCACATCTGGCATTAGAATCTGTCTCCACATGTGTCTCAGTCACCACGTGTGATTGGACAAGATGGCGTCCCTCCAGCTTTTGCGAATTAGTGTTTATTTACCTGACTATCCTACTTGTTTTCACTCAAAACACTTGAGCGAACCGAACCTACAACAGAAACTCGCTATTGGATATACATCAAAGCTGCAAGAGCTTAGTTTTGGATCACCCGTTCAACTTGGAACAGCTCCCTCCGGAGCTGATCAGATCACCGCGACCACATGGACAATTCTTACCGACCGGAAAGGCTCGTAGACGGAGACGCGACCGCAGGCAGAGACGGGGTAAGCGAGGTGGAGTGCGTGCCAAGCTAAGACTGAACCCGCACCGAACTGCGCTGCCTAGCATCTTCCTTGCCAACGTGCGTTCTTTGTTCAACAAGCTGGACGAACTCAAGATACGGACCCTCACACAGAAAAGCCTGATGGACTGTAACGTCATGTTTTTCACTGAAACTTGGCTTAACAACGACATTCCAACAAGCGTGGTGGAACTAGAAGGACCAACAACAAAGACCGTTAAAGTCTGGATGGAAGATGCAGATCCCACTCTTCAAGACCAGCTCCAACACACTGACTGGAAAGGGTTTTTTGCTGATGCCACCGGACTCTCATACCAACATTCACACAGTAGCCAAATCTGTCATGGATTACCTCAACGAGTGTGCAGAGTGAGTGACGACACATAAAACAGTTATTATTAAACAGAAATTATTTCCTAACCAGAAACCCTGGATGAACAAGAAGTTCACCTTCTCCTCAAGGCCAGGGTCGCAGCCTTCAGGTCGGGAGACCAGGAGGCCTACAGCTCTGCCAGATCCAATCTGAGGAAAGGAATATCCAGGGCCAAACAAAACTACAAGCAAAGGATTGAAGAGCACTTCAACTCCTCCGACCCCCGGCGTATGTGGCAAGGCCTACATACACTCACCAACAAATCCCCATGCAACTCTCCCCCACCCTCCTCCACCTCCCTCCCAGACGAGCTGAACCACTTCTACGCTCGATTTGATCGGGAAAACAAGGAGGCAGCCTTCAAGTCAGCCGTTTCACCAGACGAGGACACACTCCAATTCTCCACCTCAGAGGTCTGCGACATCCTGAGCAGGGTGAATGCTGGGAAAGCTGCTGGCCCGGATGGAGTACCCGGACGTGTGCTGCCAGCCTGCGCAGAGCGGTTGGCTGGTGTCTTCACTGACATCTTCAACATGTCACTAGCTCAGTCAACGGTCCCCCACAGTTTTAAATCTGCCACCATTGTTCTGGTGCCTAAACACTCTACAGCCAAGGAACTGAACAATTTCCGCCCTGTTGCACTGACACCCATGATTGCAAAATGTTTTGAGAGGCTGGTCCTCTCACATCTGAAAGCCTGCCTGCCCTCTTCACTGGACCCGTACCAATATACCTACCGACGCAACCGATCAACAGAGGATGCTATCTCCACAGTGCTCCATCTAGCACTCACCCACCTGGATAGCCCCAAAACATATGTAAGAATGCTGTTTATTGACTTTAGTTCTGCATTCAACACTGTGATCACCTCCAAGCTGCTCTCCAAGCTCAGCCAGCTTGGCACCAGCAACCCACTCTGCAACTGGATTATGGACTTCCTTACTAACAGACCCCAGGCTGTTAAATTGGGGAGTCTCTCCTCCTCCACTATCACCCTGAACACTGGCGTGTCGCAGGGTTGTGTGTTGAGCCCTCTGCTCTACTCTCTATTCACTCACGACTGCGCCTCTGTTTATGAATCCGATGCCATAATCAAGTTCGCAGATGACACCACTGTGGTGGGCCTGATCAGAGATAAGGATGAAACAGCATATAGAGATGAGGTTCAACATCTAACTACGTGGTGTAAAAATAATAACCTGGAACTCAACACCGAGAAGACCAAGGAGATCATTGTGGACTTGAGGAGAACCAGGAGCAGGGCACGCACCCCCCTCCATATCAGCGTTGCTGAGGTGGAGCGTGTGTCTAGCTTTAAGTTCCTTGGGGTCCACATCACAGAATATCTCTCTTGGTCCCTCAAGTCCTCCAGTCTGGTGAAGAAGGCGCATCAGCGCCTTCACTTCCTACGGACCCTTTAGAAAGCACAGCTTTGTCCTAGGATTCTATCCGACTTCTACCGCTGTACCACTGAGAGCATACTTACAAACTGCATCTCTGTCTGGTACGGTAACTGCAACGTTGCCGACCGCAAGGCACTACAAAGAGTAGTGAACTCTGCCCAGAGGACTACTGGCTGTATACCCCCCCCCCCCCATCCACAACACATACCATGAAGCTGCTTAAACAAAGCCAAATCCATTGTCAAGGATGACACCCACCCCAACCATGGACTTGTCACCCTTCTCCCATCTGGCAAGCGATACAGGAGCCTGCGCTCCCGCACCAGCAGGCTCAAGTACAGCTTCTTTCCAGAGACTGTAACACTGTTGAATGAAACCCCACCCCCCTCTAGCACTGGACTTTTAAATGGTTACCTGCCTACCTGTTGTTACCTGCTTATCTGTGGTTACCTGCTTACCTGTTGTTACCTGCTTACCTGTTGTTACCTGCTTACCTGTTGTTACCTGCTTACCTGTTGCATCTCACTTTCTGCAAGGTTCACCTGTTTACATTTACTGCCTTGCACTGTATAACTGTTTACATTCATTACTGCACTGTCTAGCACTGGACTTTTAAAAGGCTACCTGCTTACCTGTTGCATTTCACTCCCTGCAATGTCTACCTGTTTACATTTACTGCCTTGCACTGTATAACTGTTTACACTCACTACTGCACTGTTTCATCAATTGCCGTTGCACTGCTATCACCTAAAAACGAAACCTAAAAACGAAATACTCTTTTTAACTTTTTTTTATATTCCATAACCTGACCGAAACCTGCACAATATACATAAATATACTACATGTATATATATAGTATTTATATATAATGTCTATTATACTCTCTGTACATAATCCCCCTATACTCCTGACAAACCTGTGTTTATAACCTTACACTGTTGTACATAATACATCTCTTTTGCCTACATAACTGCACAGAAACACTGTACTTGAGGTGTCTTGGAATGTGTGGCGTCCCAAGACAGTACCCATTGTATAAGATAATTATAAACTGACGGTGCCAGGGGTCCTGGCACCTCAAGTGAGAGAGAGAGCCCATTGTCAGGGGTCCCGGTGATAAGGAAGGTGAAATGTGAACGGTGACCTATGTAGGGGAATCAGATGGTCAACGTTGTTTCTGGTTAAGCATAAAAGCACCTGCCCGAGTTTCATTCGACAGAGAATCCATCCTGCTCGGTTCTCTCCTAGACGTCCATGGCAAGTCTGGTCTGATGCTGTTCTTTTGTGATAAACCTATTATTTTAATCAAGTCAGCGTCAGTGGTCTCTCCTTCTTCATCAACACATCAAATTCATCAAGAAACTACAAAGTGACGTCCCGAAACAGGATCTGTTTGGCCTCACCTGCCGATGCTGCCTGCTCCAGCGAATTTCCACTTTAAAACCTCAGGGTGAGCGTGACCTCACAAAATTGAGCTGTGTGTGGTTCTTGAAGCGGTAGTGTTTTGTGCAGGTAGGCTGCACTGACAAGAGCAGATTGTGCAGAGATGGAGATGATGTGTTGATGTGTGAAGTGAGTTTCCATCTAAATTGGGGTTTATTAAGTTGTAAAAAACGTAAATAAGGGGAATAAGAGAATAATAAACGAAGAAAAAAAGAGTATTAAGTTGAAATAGAGAATAGAGACGAAAGAAATAAAAGATGAAGTTAAAAGTAAAAGTTAAAGGCTTAAAAGACGTGGAGAAAGTTGAAGTAAAAAGTAATTGTACAATGGCAACTAGTAGCCAAAAGTTACTTCAATAACCATGCAAGATTAATGAAGACAGAGCCCGTATCTCCTTAAACAGTAAGACGTGTACATTAAATGCTGAGTGAAAGTTGGCCGAATGAAAATATAAGATAGTCAAATCTAGGTAGGAAAAACAAAGGGGAAATAACCCTGGCCAGGGGAATTGGCTAAATATTAAATGATATGAATGAAGATCAAAAAGATGAAAGTAAAGTGAAAAAGAGATAAAAGTTAAAAGCCTAAAGTAAGATGAAAAAGATGAAAAGTGATGTAAAAAGAGTGTGCCACGGCTAAAGAGGTGTGAAGAGATTTGTGTATTGTTTGTGTATATGTATAAATGATATATAGAATATATGGGTAATTAAATAGGTATACATATGTGGTGAGCAGTTGAATAATACATAAAGAGAAACATTTCTTGCCCCTTTAGTGATAAATATATATGAGCCTGTTTACGGACTTTGTAAAGCTGATAATAAAGATTATGAGCCTTTCTTTAAGGACGTTTGATAAATATATATGAGCCTTTTCCTTTAAGGACATTTGATAAATATATATGAGCCTTTTTCTTTCAAGGATGTTTTGTACATTTGATAAAGGATATGAACCTTCACAGGACTTTATATATTTGATAACAAAATGAGCCTTCTTGAGAGAAGGACTAGAGTCACCAGAAACAGTCTGCCTACACATGCATGTACACATGAAAAAGAATGAAAAGCTGGTTTTTGATGCAAGAGAAGAGGTTTTGTGTTTCGGCTGCTGATTGAAAGGAACCAGCTTTGATTTATGACTGCATTGGGCTGAGCTGTTTCGACGGGGAGCTAAAACAGGATGTTCGCTCGCTGACGACCAGAGCAAACTGGAAGTTGTGCCTAAATTTAAGAGGTGGAGCAAGGGGTGGTGCTTCACACAGAGTGGAACTTTGTCAACTCCCCCTAACAAGAGGGGCGGAGAAGAAGCCCCCTCCTCTCTCTCTTCTTTCTTAGTAGGATAGAAAAAATCAATAATTAAATGAATATTAAAATAAAATAAAATAAAATAAATAAAAATGAAATAAAATTAAATAGGAATATTGAAGAAAAACAATTAATTAAGAGGTGATATTAGATTCACTAATGTACTCTTTAGATTTAAATGCGTCATATGAATAAAAGTAAACATTACTTTATTTCAAATGCGCGAGAAATAAAAAAGCTGATAATGTATGTCTCACTGAATTGTATTATAGTATGTATAAGAATTTAGAGTGGTCTTAAGACACTGAACTCTTGTGTTGTTCTTTTTGTTTCTTATTTCTTCCTCTCTTTTACTTTGCTGAGTGAAAGCTGGGGGAACGACAGAGAAGATGGAATGTGTCTGAATTGGATCATCCAAGGGGCAGATGACAAGACATCTGGCAGTTCTTCACAGACACTGGAAGCTCGTGGATGACAACGCATAGAAATTCTGAATCCCGTGAATCACGCCAGTGCAGCTTATCCACAAACTCTTTTCAATAGACACCTGCATTTACCTATATGTGTGTACATCTAGTTATAACGAACATGATTGCTTGTTCACATATAGGCTTACAGTAGTTGTTTTTCTTGTATTGCGTTTGTAATTAGTTAGTAAGAGACTTGGCAGCGGACTGACAAATCAAGGCATTCGCCTAATTCATGAAGTATCATTGATTTGATTGATCACATGCGGAAAAGCTGATTTGATTTAAATACGGTTGAGTGCTGTGAATATTGGTTTCATTATCTGAGTATGGTTTACCTTGATTGAGGCTGTTTTGAGAGTGAACATTGATGGCCATTTTGATAATCTAAGATACATGAGTATGATCAGATGTATCAGATAATGAACAAGTGAAGTTGCTTTCATAAGTGGGAAGCTATTGGTCTCTTTTGGGGTTGGTAAATTCAGTTGTTTTTGGTTGAGTGTGATTACACGGTGCTTTATAAATAATTTTTAAATAAATCAATTTCATTTACAATAAAAGAAATGGATACAAAAATTACAAAAGTAATCACTCCTATTGATGTAGTATGAAAGAACAATCCCCTTATTAAAGATATTGCAAAAATATCAGGAAAATGGAGCAAGCGGTGGCCTGACATTGAACAAGCATGGCCTGCTGAAGGAACTCTTAACCCGGATGTGATTAAAACAATGCAGGTGTTTGTATCCACATATAAAGTAAATCAAAAGAAAGGAAAAAGAGGAAAGAGACGCACGGAGAAAAGACAGACAGAACTTGGCATTCTACAGCTGTTCGTAAAGGAGGGACAGACATGGTTCGAAGCTGCAAAAGAAAAAAGAGAACAAAGTAGACAAGAAATAAAGAAAAATGAAAAGGAAGCAGAAAATTGATGGAGAAGATTACCGCACCCTTCTCACATACAGCATCTGTAAAGAAGCCCCCGCTTTATGGGAAGGAGGTGAAGTTCACTGATGTTTATCCCCAGCTCCCGGTGATTACAACGGAGGGCAACTATCTCTTCAAAGATGAGAATGAGCAAATAATTGAGATGGGCAAAGCTACAACAACCATAAAGATGTATCCAAGCTCCAACAGTACCAAGAGAAGGAACCGTTTGGGAAGGCGACAACAAGTCAGAAGCCTGGAAATAGGAGAAGAGAGTGTGAGTGACTCAGACGAAGCTATAGGAGGATACGACCCCGCAGTCAGACGGATGTTGGCTAAAGCGGAGGAAAAAGGAGCATGACCTGAAGGAACAGGACCAGGAGACTCTCAGAAAACTCAACCAAATACAGTTGGTGGATAAGAAGAATGAGGAGAAGAAGGCCAAAGAGAAGGTTTAAATATGAGCAGAACAGAAGGCATTGTAGGTAGATAATGAACTCGCCCCCTAAGGGGAGCAGCCGAAAGAAGAGGATTCTTGGTGGTGGAATGTAAAGTAAAGGAACCGCTATGAAGATAAACACTGATGATTATCTTGATAAAGAGCGTGACATTGAGAAAAGTGTGCCACATATGACTTTAATGGTGGCTGAAGGATTTGAGCAGAAGCACATAGGAGAAATCCTGAAGGACTGATGGTAGCAACCCCTGACCTACTAGGTTTGATGATTCAGGAAGCACATGGGTTAGCCCATGTTGCAAGGGGGGAGGTAAGAAGAAAAATCACAAAAGAGTATGGTTTTTGGATACTGTACATGCTTGAGCAAATTGATTATGTCATAGGCAGATGTACAATCGGTCTTAAAAACAATGTTCGGAGGGGTGTGAAGAGTCCACCCGGTCACATTCCAACTCCGACAGGTCCGATGCGTGAGTTGGTTGTGGATTTTGTTGACATGATAAGACCAATAAGAGGTAAAAGATACATGTTAGTCGTCGTGGATAGATTTTCACGGGGGACTGAAGCATGTCCAACCAAGCGTAAAGATGCTCAGTCAAGATGCCAAGCGAAGTTCTTGTGTCGTGAGGTCATGCAGGTGGGGACTTCCAGATCACATATCTTCAGATAATGGGAAAGAGTTTGTGGATAAAACAGTAAAATTAATTCTGCAAAAATTGGGAATTAAACAATGTCTAGGAGCTGTTTATTATCCTCAAAGCCAAGGTGTTTGTGAAAAAATGAATGGTGTGCTGAAAAATCGCATTGTTAAAATCTGTCAGCATACAGGACTGAATTGGGTAGAGGCGCTTCCGTTGGCATTAATGGTGTGTAGTTTGGAGCTAACACTAGTAGAGAAATATCCATTCTGAATATCTGATTCCGTCATATACTCAAGTCTATTTTTAACTGAAAAATGCATAGACAAAGGGGGGAAAAGGAAAATGTTAATCATATATTGGAATGATGTTAAAGTGTAATGTAAAAGTGAAATGATTATACTGTATTTGATGTGTGTGCAAGATACTGGCTGGTGAATTTTTCTTTCAGGACCAGTATGAGGTTGGCTGTGTCCAGAGATCCTAACAGCTTAATGGACTTGAACACTCAAACATGGACATTCAAAAATGGAGGATGAAAATGGACGACGAAAATGAACGACGGACCCTGAATGAGGACATCATGATCAGGAGTGTCGAGTGAAATATCATTAAAATTTGATGGTGTAAAAAGCGACAGTTTAATGCATACATACAGTATGTGTTATGCAGGTTTTTATAATATTGGAGTTTGTTTATTACAATGTAACCTGTATTATTGATGAAAAGTCTGTATTCTACAGTAGATATTTTTAGCAAGACATATTACTTTGATTTAGTATTGTTTTCTTTGAAGTTTTCTGTAACAGGGTGAAATGGATATATTGGGACCACAGGTGTTTTCTTTTTTTGCAGGGTTTTGAGGGACATTGATGATAGGCAGGGAAAGGTTCATTGGAAGGTCCGATGGGTGGACCAGCCTGACTTTGGACAAAATTTTTCATTTATTTCTGAGGTTCTGAATGTATGCATTTATATGTAACATCCTGTACAGTTTTAGAAACCCTTCTTCTTTGCAGTTAATTGATTTGGAGCGCAATCGGTGGTTGTCTGGGGCAGAGGGACCACGAGAGAATTTTCCTGTCTTGATTGTTTGTTGAAAGAACTAAGAAAGGAAGCTGCCAGATGGATTTTTCGCTCTCACACTCCACAAGTTTATTGTATTGCTACGACTAAGCATGTTCAGAAGGGTATATTATAATCAGTCTGTTTGTTAGAAGGTGATTTCTATTAAGCCAATTAACGTCATAAGTTCAATGACTCTTCTCTCTGTCGAGACTTTGTGTAGTCTCAAAGGGGGGAAATATGAGGTGTCTTGGAATGTGTGGCGTCCCAAGACAGTACCCATTGTATAAGATAATTATTAACAGACGGTGCCAGGGGTCTCAAGAGAGAGAGAGAGAGAGCCCAATGTCAGGGGTCCCGGTGGTAAGGGAGGTGAAATGTGAACGGTGACCTATGTAGGGGAATCAGATGGTCAACGTTGTCTCTGGTCAAGCATAAAAGCACCAGCCCAAGTTTCATTCGACAGAGAATCCTTCTCTCCTAGATGTCCATGGCAAGTCTGGTCTGATGCTGTTCTTTTGTTATAAACCTATTATTTTACTCAAGTCAGCCTCAGCGGTCTCTCCTTCTTTATCAACACATCAAATTCATCAAGAAACTACATACTCAAATAGCACTTTGGTATTTAAATGCTTCTTTTGCACTTCTGGTTAGACGTCAACTGCATTTCATTGGTTCTGTACCTGTACTCTGCTAGTGACAATAAAGTTGAATCTAATCTAATCTAATCTCACTTCTTCGCTCTATATGCGAATCAACACGTAGGTCGTTTCCGTTTGCAAAGAGAAGTGATTTTATTTTTAAAGAAAACTAGAAGTGGCCCAAACAGAGTGCAACAGTATGATATGAATAATAATAATAACAGGGCAGAGCATTTCATGTACAGTTTGGATGCAACATCCCTTGTTGACTGAAAATGCCTGTTGCAGGTATTTAGCTTCACGCTGACACAGATGACTGATCCAGTCCATCAGACTGAAATCCAGTCCCAGTTTTGGTATTTCTGTCACTGATGACATGCTGAGCTGCCAGAACACATCAACACACATTCAACTTGTTGAACGTTTTGCTTTTGTTCCAAACAGACAAATACAAGTAAAAATACAAACAAATGTTAAAGAAAACAACAACAAAGGAGCCTCAGCAGAAAATAGAGAAAAGCATTCATCAAACATAACATTAAAAATACACGCTGCAATGTTTTTTCTGTGTATATAATATCTTCAAAATATAAGTAAAAAATACAATATATATTAATAATATTATATGCTATATGATATATATATTTATAATATACCGTAATATATGTTTATGTGATTTTACACGTCAAAACACAGGTAAAAAAAACCATTGGGATAAACAACACAAATACATGTGAAATATCAAATGTTCTTTCTTATTGCACGTGTTTTGTTCTCATATCGTACATTCACACAAACAACCCAAAATACCAACACTAGGTGAGGCCTGTTTACTTGCTACGGTCTGACTTAACGTCTCCATGACAACAACAATCAATGGTGCGTCACTTGAGAAGGGATCACGGGGGCAGGGAACCCCTTTTCCAGGACTTCCAGGCCTAGGAAAGAAGGAGCGTTAGGACGTCCAAGACGAGCGTGGAGCTGGAAGCCTGCTGGGAGGATCTTATCCACATCCACACAAAGAACAATCAGTGTCGCTTCTGCTTCCTCTCACAGTTTGACCAAACCACTGTTTGGAGACGCTGACATTTTGGAAATTGGGCAACCAGCCCCAGTAGAATGAACTATAACCACATCACAGAGCATGACATGCAGAGGAGTAGATATACACTATATTTACTGACACCTGCAAAGATTAGGGACGGACATTTTCGTTATTTTTAGGGGCCGACCACAATTAGTCGACTAGTTGTGCGGTCATCACCCTCCTCGACATAGAGCGTTAACTACATGTAAAAACAGTTGCCAGTACATAAATAATACGAAGGACCGAACGAAAACAAGTCTCCCCAGAGATGACAAAACCAAAATGGCAAAAACTGCAAATGAGTCGGCATCACAGTGGTGGAGCCGTGGTCAGACAGCTTCACCCCACACCACCAGCACCACCTCTGCTTTGTTATCATACTGGGTCGAATAACACCACCACCATCATTCTCTGGTACAAGCACGTTCTTCCGTGTGCTCCGCTCCTTAGAGCCCGGGTGGAGTTTCTGGTGATGCGTGGGCTGCACTTATTAATCATGAATAGTTTGTCAGAAGTGGACGTCGCTGCCCGACTGGACTCCTCATGCCCATCCCTAGTAAAT
Source organism: Zeus faber (assembly GCF_960531495.2). Classification (NCBI taxonomy): domain Eukaryota; kingdom Metazoa; phylum Chordata; class Actinopteri; order Zeiformes; family Zeidae; genus Zeus; species Zeus faber. The sequence goes on along the minus strand of NC_137204.1, from coordinate 29,023,488 downwards.
ATGTAACTTGTAATGACTTTTATACGCTGCACTTATCTGACCTCAACACCACAAGGGGAGACGTCAACGTGAAGTAAAGCTGCTCCTCTCACAGTTGTCATTCCCTCAGAGGTCGCTCTCAGGTGGTTCAGCCCTGACCGGCCCCGGTGGAGACACCGGTTCTTCCGTCCCGTCTCGCGCTGGTGCCGGCGCGGGAGCTGCTCGTGGACGGCGGCGACGGAGTCCCTCAAAGCGGCCGGCGCTCCTCCTTCTCCTCCTCCGCCCGCCGGTGGCAGCTTCTCTGGGGTGAGCGGCAGCCGACAACGCTGGGGAGAAGGACGGGACGTTGTTAAAGCGGCGCGCTCGGAGGAGAATTCCACAGATATAGACGTACGTGTATGACGTAGATGACCTCCAGTCTGCCGCTGCGTGGCAGCACCGTATCATCCAGAGAAAGACCTCGAGCGCTTTCTCCGTCTTTCTCTACGTGACTACGGGTCATCAAGGTGGACGTTGTGCGTGTGAACGGTCAGGGTGGCGTCGGTGTTCAAACGCCCAAGTCAAGGCCGGTACCTGATGGGAATGATGGCCAGAACTGCCATGACGCTGGAGAGAATGAAGACCAAGCCCGGCAGCCGGTCCAGGGTGTACTGGTACATCTTGGTGTAGGCGGGGGTGTACGCCAAACTGGCAACCTTACAGGCCAGCTGCAGAGAGGTGAGGGTGATGCCTGGAGAGGAGCAGAAGGTCATCGTGCATAACCTTATTTGTACGAATCGGGGTGTACGCCGCGCTACGTGGGGCGTGAAGGAGAAGAGAGAAAATGGAAGTAGCGACAAATCAAATGGAGGAGAAAGGTGAAGAGTGAGCACGGCACTTGTTCCTTGAGCCATTAAAGTGTCAGATCGTGATTTTGCCAACGCAATAATTAATGCAAATGAACGGCAAAAGCAGTTTTTTCTTTTGTTATTTTGTTCTGTACTAAAATATTTGCAGTGGTTTGTGTGATATGCAGATATATATATTATCTTAGGAAACGGTGACACTGCACAGTCTTTCTTCATTGGTAGTTTTCCCAAAATACTCCAGAGGGACATAACAAACCAATCGAGAGGATTCAGCACTTTCCAAAATAAAACTCCAGGTTCTTTTCTTTGACTTTATCAGACCCGGAAAGATCTGGTCCGTAATGGTGTATATTTGGTACTGCGTCTGCATTACTGACCTTGGTAACTACACTACACTGTGCTACAGCTGCTGCTCAACTTCACAAAAGGGCTGCATGGCCTTTGCGGAAGCTAAACCGCCGCAAATAAGACAAATTGCGACCATGTAACTCTCAAAGCACCCGCCAACGGTGAAATGCGACGCCACGCAAATAGCGTCTCGGTGCACCGGTGCAATTTGCACATGTTTACATTTGGTACGACCGTATTCATACATTTGGCCCAAAATTAGCCCCTTGCTATGCAATGAGCCTCATTGTAAAAAAACAGCGGCGCTAATAGCCACACCCAGTTAGAGGGAAATGAGCCTCTGCAGAAAGCCGGTGGTCAAGTAACTGTGCTTGACCACACGCCATCAAGCACAGTTGGGGTGTCCTCGCTCTGCTGCGCGTGGCCGTTTCCTTTTTCTCCAAATAAAAGTAGTGTGACTTTCATATTGTAGATGTATTTATTTTGCCCCTTCTCCAAATTGAGCAAAAAAGTGTGTGTCCCAACAATTTGCCCTTTGCCCTTTATTGCACTCAGCAACAAAACTTTACGGCCGTGTTTGTGCCGGCATATCATTATTTAATTTTTCCACAAGAAACATTATTGACAGTATTGACTCATCAAAAGGACGGAAGCTGTAGAAGGAAAGCAAACTTATTTAAGATAAGAAGTGAAGTGAAGTGACATGCATCCCTCACTCACCGTACGAGGATCCCCGGACCTGCTGCGACAGCAGCGAGCGAATGGTCGGCATCGGAATGAGAGCGAACAGAGTCAGGGAACGAGCTGAAACCACAATGAAATACGCTGTTACCATCTACGTACTATCTGCCCGGACCGGCGGTTCCCAACCGGCGGCTCCCGGTCCAAAGCCGGGTCGCCGGGTTCCTCTGGAGTGGGCATTGCACGTCCACGTTGTCAAAGCAAAGACATTCAGTGGTTTCATGTTTGAAGAGAGGTTGGAAATAACACATCATAACACATGCACACACTCTAGACAAGGTTATAATGAGCTAGCACTATGCTAACGAGTGACCGGGTGGCAGTTAGTCCACAGTTATGGATGATTCAGAACATTCCAAAATAAAACTGAAGGTTTTCTTTGACTTCTTTGGCTTTGAAAAGATCACAACCTATGCAGCCCACGTCCTCACTCTGGTGTTCAATGCCATCAATGAGAACAATTCTATTTATTGTGTGAAATTCTGGACAAAGGCAAGTCAAAAAGGCCTCGTGTTAGTCTACAGTACTGCAGCATTACTCATAAAAGAGTGAATGATATTTATGTCTATGACCTGTGAAGCCGCACTCCAGATAAAGGCCAGAAACCCCGATCTCAGTCTGGAATTCAAACGCCTCCACACAAGTTTTGAGGCATTTCTTTCCGCTGCCTCCCACCACGCACACATACCCTCAACTCACATACACTGCTCTGAGCAGTTACAGTAGGATCGGTGTTACTATCACAGTGATACTATTACTTTACACAGTGGTGTCATTTATGAATTTACACAGTCATTTACTCCCAAAAAACGTGTTTCAACGTTAGTCTTGTCGATTCATTTCGCGGTCGTCTCGCTGCGGTTAGACTTTATATCTGTGAACACATCACGTGACCTCATAGGACGGCTGCGCACACGGCCCCGCCCCGGAGCTACGCGGCCGAGCAGCGGCAGAAGCGCTGTACGGCCATGTCCGACGTCACGCTGCTTTACGCCGCCTGCGCCTGGAGGCGAGTGTCAAGTGGGTCACGGGACGGAGGGTGGACGGCCACAAGGTTTCTCCGTCCGCCGCGCCCATGTGAGGTGAGGGCCGACGGCCGAGTCAGTTTTACTACGTGCGGAAGACACAGGAAGCGTCGGACGTTGAAGCCGAGGCGGCGTTGACTGGAATCATCCCGAGATTCACACAGAGGCCACACGCAAAGTCTGAATGTTGAGGAGAAAGGACGCAATCAGCAATTGAGTGAGGTGTCACGAAAAAGTAATCACCTGAAGTGGAAGGAATTACTGTTGGCAGGGACTAATAAGTAAAGTAATACTTTTAGTATTACAGAGGTTACTGCAAGCGGCTCCAGAGGGACAGTCAAGAAGGGTGTGGCTCGCCTCGTCCTGGACGGCAGAGTGGAAGACTGTGCTGAGCCCACGCGACTCCACCCCCACATCTGGGGAGGAGTCAAGGGTAAAGAACTGCCACGCCGACAATGGATAACACAAAACCGGCTGCGAACAGGTGTGGGTCGTTCAAGTCCTCCATGAAAAAGTGGGGTCTCTCTGACAGTGCTGCCTGCGAATGTGGGGAACCTGAGCAAACAGCGGAACACATTGTCAAAGGATGCGACTACCAGGGTCTACCGTCTGAAGCTGGCCTCTTCCAACTGGGCCTGGCGACGACGAAATGGCTACGCGATAGTGAACTGGACATATGATGTCATACCAAAGAAGAAAGACTATTACTTTTGAAACGAGTAATGATTACTGAATAATAAATAACATTTTTTTAAGTAACGAGCCCAACACTGGTGAGGGCATTTCTCTGAAGTTTATAACAACGTTTCCGTTGGCAACACAAGCTCTCCACTGAGTCTTGGTTCCTCTTTGTTTTTTGACATGTAGTCCTGTTTATAATCTGTGAGGGAGAAGTGGTAAAAGCCGTCAGTCAGGAAGTTACTTGAAATGAGGTTATTTTGACCCGCGCTGCTGAGGCTGATAACACCACAGATTGTGGCCGAGTGGAAAGAGGAAATGGGACACAACTGTGGCTAATGCGGCGCAGGAGGAAAAACCTTTTTATCGGCTTTCTGAACCTCGTAAACGCCTCCTCTCCGCAGCAGGATTTAGGAGGTTGAGAGCCGTCCCAACCCGCGAGCAAATTCCAGCAGGTGGCGCTCAGGCACAGACCAGATGCGTTGGGAACGCTTGACAGCAGTCAACTTGTAAATATAAATGTCTATTATATTGTTATAATATATCATATTGCATAAAAATGAGTGACGACACCGGTCTGATCCCCAGTACCGGTATCGTACCGATACCAGAAAGAAATGCGTTGGAGGAAAAAAAAGCGGGTATCCAAAGTAAGAATCCTCTCACAAATATAGCCTGAAATACCGGCCAAAGGCTTTTGCAACAAAACGCGAAGAGAAGTAAAGGAGATCATGTGATAACGAGGTTACCGTTCACAACTATAAACCATCTGCAGAAAAGCAAAGAAGGAGAGAGAACAACAGTATGGGTCAGTCATTGCATGGGGGGCAGCAGCAGCACTGGAAATGCGGGGGTGAAATGAAGCACGAGGCCGCCGCGCGGCCACCGCGCTTGGTGGAGCGGCTCCAACGAGCGGCTCCAACGAGCGGCTCCACCGCCGCGCTCCGGATCCAGGGGGGTGGAACAGGTACGTCCACAGTTCGCAGGCGTCATGGTGTAAAGAATGAAAAGATAAAGAGAGAGAGAGCGGGAATCGGCGTTGTGGATTAGGCGGCTCCAGACGAGCGCGTTGGAGGGAAAACCTGGTGTTGAGCGGCTTCTTCGGAAAGCGACGGTAGCAGAGCATTCATTCATCCCGCCGGAGGAGACATGTCGTCTCCCCAAACGCCAGCACGGCAATGCCGCTTCGCTAGTGGACCGACAAATCACATGACGTCATTCACCACTTTGTCCAAAGCGACGGCAAACCCAACATGTTAGTGGACGACAGCATGGTGCGGCCCAGTAGAGAACACCGGCAACAGCGACGCCACACGGCGCTGTTGCCGTCAAAAAGTCAAACCATTTGAACATTTTGCCGTCCTCTGCGACCACATTACAGCCGGATGTCACGTGGGCGAGGAGCCGACCCTGATGCTCATGTCCACGGCGGCCGCCTGCCGCTGCGCAGAACTCCGCAAAACTCCGTCTGGAGTTTTGCGCTGCGGTGACGGAGCCGTTTTCTCTGGAATGTGTAACTTAAGAGGTGTAAATAAAAACCCTGGATTGATGTAAAAGTTGTTTTTTCCATGAATTAATTGCACGGAGGCCGTTTGGTGCTGGTAGCGAAGGAAGCACGATTTGAACACAGTGTTTGGGTTGCGGCTGCGGGTTATTACTCGTATAATTATATAATTACATATGAATCATTAATACTGGTCTTAAAAGAAGGGCTTCCATTGCCAGAGGAAACCAGTTGATCAGCTATTGACACTCCAGACCATCGATGTCCGCTACCCGGCAGGTATGCTCCACGTCGCGCACCAGGGAGCCGGCGCTGTTGAGTTCCACGTGGCACCCTCTGATCACGCCTCTGATCCGGACAGCCAGCCGCACCCTCAAATCACACAGGGGGGCAGCATGATGCTGTCTCGGTTTGGCTCAGTGTCAAAAGGCAAAGCCGTGATGTGGACGGCTCTTCTTCGGGGTAGTATTGGGGGATCTCTGTATTAAAGCGGCTTTAATGTCCCAGTCACGGCCAAACATGGTGTAGGAACGAGCAGCACGAGTAGAGGTGGAGATTTCCCTCTTTTTTTCCGGCTGGAATGTCATTCAGACAGTAAAGGGAAAAGAGATGCTCAGGGCGTTACGGGCCCGGGTTTGGTCTGAGGAGACGGGGTCTTCGACGGAAGACGAGCCCCGAGTCCACGTAGGGGTGGAGGAGCGGGGCCTACGAGGGTGGAGGAGTCCGGACCCTGAGCGGCGGTTAGAGAAACTGTCTATGCCGGTGCAGTGATGGGGGGAGAGGAGCGCGGGGGGAGAGGGTTCCGGCTGCTCTATTTCACCATCAGAAAGGCGAATCCACTGAACGCGGCGTTTGCGCTGAAAGGGATGTTATTTGGAGGAGGATACCGGCGCCTTACCGAGGTAGAACATGTAGGTCTCGGTGACGAAGGCCATGAAGTAGATCCCGGAGGCGAAGGACACCATGCCGGTCATGATGAGGCTGACGTCGCTCAGACAGCGAGACATGAACACAACTCCCAGGAAGCTGGTGAGGAAGACGAGGAAGCCTGCCGCGTTTCCGTAGCCCACCTGTAGAGGGAGGGGGGGGGGGGGGGATAATGGAGTTTAGCTCTCGTGTTGCAAGATCAAAATTGCGAGGCTACGCCAATTCATCTCAATACTCAATGCTCTGATTCACGGCGATAGTGGCGCTGCCCCTAGCGATCGCCTGCGCCGGCGCTCCGGTTACTTTCTTACCCTTTAGTATTTTTTTCCTTTTTTTATCACAATGTTCGCCAGAAAAACATCAACAATTAACTCATACGACCGCGATGCACTCATGGATATAAAAATTTCCCTAAACGAACAACTTTGGGACTTTTTATCCGTGGGAGCAGAGTGGCCGGCGGAAATCCTACGCGGGAACACTCGCAACAACAACTACAACAACAAAAATGGAGCCGCTGTTCCACGAGCCGGCCCACGGAGGAAGCACCGAGGTAAACGAGGCGGCATTCGGGTCAGAATGAGGATGCAACCTTACTGTCCACCTCTGCCAAGCATCCTTCTTGCTAACGTCCAGTCCCTGGAGAACAAGATGGATGAACTTCGAGCGAGGATTCAATTCCAGCGTGACACGAGGAACTGTTGCGTCCTCTGCCTGACGGAAACATGGCTGACCCCACTGGTGCCGGATGAAGCCATACGTCCAGCCGAGGCCTTCTCCGTGTTCCGCGGCGACAGAACGGGAGAGTCGTGGAAATCCAAAGGTGGAGGCGTCTGCCTAATGGTAAACAACCGCTGGTGTAACGCCAACAACACCAAATTCCTCTCCCACTCCTGCTCGCCGAACCTGGAACAGCTGACCATACTAATGCCGTCCATTTTATCTCCCCCGGGAATTCAGCACGGTCATCATTACAGCCGTTTATATCCCACCGCAAGCGGACACCGACGCAGCTCTGTCGGTTCTGTACGATGTGTTGTGCGGATTTCAGAACAGACATCCCGACGCGGCTGTGGTGGTGACTGGGGACTTTAACAGGGCCAACCTGAAAAAAGTTCTGCTGAATTTCCACCAACACATCACGTGTGCCACCAGGGGAGACAGAACTCTGGACCATTGTTACACTCCTTACAAGAACGGATACAAGCCCGTGTCGCTTCCTGCTTTCAGGAAATCAGATCACGCCGCGATCTCGCTGCTTCCTGTTTACAGGCCTCTGATCGCGCGGGATCTGGTGATGACGAGGGAAGTGAAGCGGTGGACGGACCAATCGGAGGCAGCGCTTCAGGACGCTCTGACTGACGTAGACTGGGACGTGTTCCAAGCGAGTTCAAGTGACGTCAGCGAGTTTACGGAGGTTGTAGTAAGTTTTGTAACTACGCTCGCGGATGAAATCATTCCCACGGTGAAAGTTTGGATATTTCCAAACCAGAAACCATGGGTTGATAAATCCATCCGCTGCGCTCTGAATGCGCGCACGGCCGCTTACAACGACGGACTTGTATCTGGTAACATGGACAATTACAAAGCGGTGTCGTACAATCTGCGGAGGGCGGTGAGGGACGCTAAACGGACGTACAGAGACACCGTGGAGCTGCAGATGGAGCGGGGGGACACAAGACGCTTGTGGGAGGGGCTGCGAACAATAAAAAACTACAAGAGCAGCTCTTCCCCAGCCACGAGTGTGGACGCCTCCCTGGCCAACCAACTGAACTCCTTTTATGCGCGGTTCGAGTCTGGCAGCAGCACCGCTAGCTCGCCGGCTAATTGGAGTTACACCGCTGGGGATGAGCGCGCACTCTCAGTGTCCGTGCACGAGGTCAGGAGGGCTCTGATGCGGGTGAACACCAGGAAAGCTGCGGGCCCAGACGGCATATCTGGGCGAGTACTGAAGACCTGTGCTAACCAGCTAGCTCCGGTGTTCACCACAATATTCAACATCTCCCTGGCTGAATCAGTGGTCCCATCCTGCTTCAAGAGGTCCACCGTCGTTCCTGTCCCGAAGATCGCCTCTCCAACCTGCCTGAATGACTACCGTCCGGTGGCCCTCACCTCGGTGGTCATGAAGTGTTTCGAGAGGCTGATTAAGGATTACATCTGCGCCTCCCTCCCCCGCACCTTGGACCCGCTGCAGTTCGCGTACCGGCAGAACAGATCCACGGATGACGCGGTCTCCCAGGTACTGCACACCACGCTCACGCACCTGGATGGCCAGAAGGGGGCCTATGTGAGAATGCTGTTCATTGATTATAGTTCAGCTTTCAACACCATAGTTCCCACCAGACTGGCTGTCAAGCTGATGGAGCTAGGATTAAATGGTCCGCTGTGCACCTGGATCCTGGACTTCCTCACAGGCCGCCCCCAGGTGGTCAAGGTGGGGAAGTACATGTCAAGCTCCCTCACCCTGAATACAGGATCCCCCCAGGGCTGCGTCCTCAGCCCCCTACTGTACTCCCTGTACACACACGACTGTGTGGCCAGGTCCAGCTCCAACACCATCATCAAGTTTGCTGACGACACCGTGGTCGTGGGCCTGATCACCGACTGCGATGAGAAGGCCTACCGCGAGGAGGTGGCTGACCTGTCACTCTGGTGCCAGGACAACAGCCTACACCTGAACGTCAGCAAAACCAAGGAGCTGATTGTGGACTTTAGGCGTGGATCACAATCGAGGACGCACGCGCCCGTGTGGATTAATGGGACTTCTGTGGATAGGGTGAGCAGCTTCAGATACCTGGGAGTCCACATCACAGAGGACTTAACATGGACTGTTCACACAGACGCTCTGGTGAGAAAGGCGAGGCAGCGTCTCTACCACCTCAGGCAGCTGATGAAATTCCGAGTCTCGGTGAGGATCCTCAAGTCCTTCTACTCTGGAGCAGTGGAGAACATCCTGACAGGCAACATTACTGCCTGGTTTGGGAACTGTACTGCCCAGGACAGGCGGGCCCTGCAGAGGGTGGTGCGTTCAGCTGAACGTACCACTGGAACTACCCTCCCCCCCTTGCAGGAGTTATACACCAGGAGGTGTAGTAGCAGAGCCCGTAGGATCATGAAGGATCCTCATCACCCCAACAACGGACTGTTTCAGCTGCTGCGGTCAGGCAAGCGCCTCTGCAGTCACGCAGCGAGAACAGAGAGACTGAGACGGAGTTTTTTCCCTCAAGCCATCAGAACTGTCAATGCTGACCTCACCAGGGGTCCTAACTGAGCCATGCACTAGGCTCCACTACCTACTGTACTGTATGTAGCATACTGTACCGCATACTGTATCACTGTTCAGGGTTGTTCGTGATGCCGTATTGCTGCGCCGTACTGTTGTATACTGTGCTGTATTATCCCAAACACTACTCCCTCTATTCACATTCACTTGCCACTTTAATTCACATGCCCCTTTAAATGCACATATCTGTATATACATTGGCATATTCCTTCTATCTATTCCATTTTATTTCAATTCATTTTTATTGTATTTTATTCTATATATTTTTTATCTTATTCTATAAGTATTCCACTTACTGTATTACGTTTTAGGAGTCAGTTAGTCGGTCTATTAGAAAGGAATTTTCTACTTTTTATTTTATTTTCTATTTTTTCCTAGGACATATTGTGTGCTATCACCGGGTGCGTTGCATTACATTTCACTGCATATATGTATGGAAGTATGTATATGTATGTGACAAATAAAAATCTTGAATCTTGAATCTTGAAATCTTGAATCAGCTCCAGCGGATCAAACTGTCACGCTGAAAGTGACGACTACTGGTCGTGATGAGAGCTTCGACCCTCTTTTGAGATTCCGTTAACCGACGAGTCACTCGGTGAAAAGAGTGGTTCCGTTCGTCCGACGCTTTGTTGGTTCTTCGGTTCAGTCGGTGTGACGCACGGTGAGCGAGGGAGGACTTTTCTGAACGATGGAGGAGTCGGTTCGGCTCTGAATCGTGAATGGAGCTCTCCCGAGAATACTTGAATTGTGTCAAGATTATTATAATGGTGGAAAGCAAAGAGTGAATAAGTAACAACTAAGATGAATTACAACAAAGACTTTTTTTTTCCTTGTACTTTACTTCGGTTCAGGGAAAATTTCCAGATTTGAGTCTCAGATTCACTCTTTTCACTCCCAGGTTATTTCAAGGATTTGTTCGCTGCAGACGAGTCGTTCATGAGTAACATCACTCACTACTAGTAGTTAAATAACAGTGATAATAATCACAGTTCTATGTGTTTTTGACATTCTTGGTACTACACTACTACTTCTATCCACTCACTCACATACCAACTCACACATATGTGCAATAATATACGTGGGGATGGTAGCTCAGGAGGTAGAGCTGGTCGTCTAGTGATCTAAAGGTTGCTGGTTGGATCCCAGGCTCCTCCTGCTAGCATGCTGTAGTGTCCTTGAGCAAGACACTTAACCCCTCATTGCTCCTGATGCTGCGTCTGTCGGTGTTTGAATAATTGTAAGTGGCTTTGGATAAAAGCGTCTGATCAATGTAATGTAATATACCTGCAGTAAAGCTGCACAAACAAGGAAAGGCATTTTTATTTTATGTTTATTATAATGTTACGTATATTTTGTCTTTTATAGATTTGACGATTTTCTTTTTTAGTTGTTTTGGCTATTTGTAGCCCCCTCCCAAAATTAACGGAAGGTGAAATCTGCCCCTTTACCGCGTAACTGACAATTTGCTGTGAGATTAAAAAAAGCAAAGCAAATAAGTTCTGCCACCGAGCCGAGCGGCGCCGACTTTGCGGCTTGTGTTTCCATGGCGACGGAGCTGGAATCGGCAGCAGAAAAACTACAGCGACCACACCCAACAGCTACGACACCAAACAACTACGACACCAAACAGCTACGACACCAAACAACTACGACACCAAACAGCTACGACACCAAACAGCGACGGCGTTTGTCTGCTTCGTGCGGCAGCGACAGTTGTTCTCATTCTTCCGCGCAGGAATCCGCCATTTTCTTTTGGCAAGACAAATTCCTCGTACATGTGACCGCACCCAGTGGAATGACCGGATTCTGCTTCCGAGCCGTGTGCCGTGGGATTACTTCCTCGCAAAAAAGGCGCGGCGTGGAAGGGCAAGAGCCGGGACCGGTGCCGCGCCCGGTACCTGGGTGGCGCTCCAGTTGAGCGGCTCCTTCATCTGGAAGGTGACCAGGATCTCCATGGCCCCGGCCACGGCCACGTCGTACAGGATGCCCCCGGCCAGCAGCAGAGCGATGTTCACCAGGTTGGAGCCTCCAGCCGCCGCCGCCGCCACCTCGCAGCCTCCGTCGAGCAGAGCTTCACTCTCCACCGCCTCGTACACTGACACCTGCGGACGGGGGGGGGGGGGAGTGGAAGTGCTCAACATGGACAAATGCCACCTCAAAGAAAAAGTATCTGAGTACTTGCACTTAGATGCACGTAAAGTATTAAAAGTAAAAAAGTACTTCTAGTCACATCCAGCTTCCTGATATAACTACATGTAACCGTATAACGGACCTGTCACTGGTGCCAGGACAACAGCCTCCACCTGAACGTCAGCAAAACCAAGGAGCTGATTGTGGACCTTAGGCGTGGATCACAATCGAGGACGCACGCGCCCTTGGTGATTAATGGGACTTCTGTGGACAGGGTGAGCAGCTTCAAGTACCTGGGAGTCCACATCACAGAGGACTTAACATGGACTTTACACACAGACACTCTGGTGAGAAAGGCGAGGCAGCGACTTTACCACCTCAGGCAGCTGAAGGAAATTCCGGGTCTCGGTGAGGATCCTCAAGTCCTTCTACTGTGGAGCAGTGGAGAGCATCCTGACAGGCAACATCACTGCCTGGTTTGGGAACTGTACTGCCCAGGACAGGCGGGCCCTGCAGAGGGTGGTGCCTTCAGCCCAACGTACCACTGCAACTACCCTCCCCTCCCTGCAGGACTTATACACCAGGAGGTGTAGTAGCAGAGCTGCAGCATCATGAAGGATCCTCATCACCCCAACAACGGACTGTTCCAGCTGCTGCGGTCAGGCAAGCGCCTCCGCAGTCACACAGTGAGAACAGAGACTGAGACAGAGTTTTTTCATCAAGCCATAAGAACTGTCAACGCTGACCTCACCAGGGGTCCTAACTGAGCCACACACTAGGCTCCACTACCTACTGTACTGTATGTAGCATACTGTACCGCATACTGTGTCACTGTTCAGGGTTGTTCGTGATACCGTATTGCTGCGCCGTACTGTTTTATACAGTGCTGTATTATCCCACAAACACTACCTCACTTCGTTCACATGCCACTTTAATGCACATACTGTATCTGTATTTACATAAATAGTCTATCCCATATACATAAGTCTATCCCTTTTACATCCCTTGTAAGTCGCTTTGGATAAAAGCATCTGCTAAATGACTTAATGTAAATGTAAATGTAAATGTAAATAAGCCTATTCCTTTTATTCTATTTTGTACCCCCACTCTGCATTACCTTTGAGTTATTATTTTATTTTATTTTATTTTATTTTATTTTATTCTATATATTTTATTTTATTCTATAGAATTTGACTTACTGCATAACATTTTAGGAATCAGTTAGTCAAGTAGAAATTTTTAGGTAGCTATTGTGTTCAGTCTAGAACATATTGTGCCTAATCACCGGGTGCGTTGCATTGACATTTCACTGCATATATGTATGAAAGTATGTATATGTATGAAAGTATGTACATGTATGTGACGAATAAACCTCTTGAATCTTGAATCTTGAATCTTGAATGTCTATAGTACAGGTGGAGTCAGTCAGTTACATGGATAGGGAGCTGGTGGATCATTGATCAGAACTTTGATTGATCTAGACCATGAGTTAAAAAAAATATTAAATAAAGTTATGCGTAGAAATGTAGTAGAGTAAAAAGTACAGATATCTGAAACACAGCAGACCTACTGTATTTCATATATCTATACTTTTTCACTCGGCTAAAGAGTAAAAACTGAGTTTGGTGTGGGGGTGCGATGGTTTGAGGTTTACATCAGTACAGAACAAAGTATTTGCACTTAGTGACTTTCCTCCACCGCAGTTTTTTAACGCGCATCAAATCTCCCAAATTTCTCGAGAACAAACACAGCAACACGTCTCACTCTGAATTGACTGACTTCAAATCACTTTGTTGGAAATGGGACTTGCAATGGAGTAAAACACAAAAAAGGAACAAAACTTCAGAATATATTGGAGTGAATTCCTCAAATTGTACTGAGTGAAGGTAGATAGAACAATACTTCAAATTAAATGGAATAACCGGAGTAGAAATACCTCAGACCTCCAGCCGGACTCACCCTGAGCAGGAAGACAGAGTGGACGATGCAGACCAGGTAAAGCATCAGGCTGATGGAGACCAGGACGGTCCCCTGGCCCACGGTGGCCTCGTACAGCTGGAACAGGTGCCCGGAAGCCAGGCTCCCCACCAACCCCGCCACCCCGTACATCAGCTCCACCCGCATCATCAGACGGGAGCGGTTCCTCTCCGTGGAGCCTAGGGACACCAGGGTCATCACGCCGGCCCAGAAGGAGCAGAAGCCGCCGCTCAGGCCGTGCAGGACCACGCCCAAACACATCACCTCCAGGGGCCAGCCCTGGAGCACCAGGAGCAGGAGGACCAGCCGGGACATCACGTACCCGGCGAGGGGAGCGATGATGGGGGCCTTCCTCCAGCCGCGGTCCCCCAGCTTGGCCAGCAGGATGGCCGGCAGGATGGGGGTCAGCTTGGCCAGGAGGTTGTAGGTCATGTAGAAGTCGGACATGGCCTTCTGCCGGCTCTCCTCCGTGATGGGGGCGGTGGTGGCGGAGGCGGTGCAGCGCTCCTTCACCACCATCTGGAGGGCGGTGTCGAAGAGCGCGCTGGCCAGCTGCTGGAGCACCACCACCAGCTCGACGCGCCGCAGGGCCGTCCAGAGGGAGGTCATCCCGGGGGAGCGGGGGGAGGAGACACTCCAGAGAAAAAGGAGAAAGGAAAGTAAAAGAGGAAGGAAAGTCTTAAAAAAGTTTTTAAAATGTATCAAGTAAAGTGAAAAATAACAATGGAAGTCAAAGTAAAAGCCCTCGACCAGGCTTCCCCAAGTAAGTCGAGAACACGAGAAGAAGCAGAAGATAAAAGCTCCAAGTTAAATAGAATCCAAAAAGAGGAAGCAGCTCTGGTCCGAGCTGTGGACCTGTCTCTCTCTCCCTCTGTCTCTCTCTCCCTCTGTCTTTCTCTCACTCGCTCGCTTGCGCTCGCTCTCCCTCTCTCTCTCTCTCTCTCTGCAGTGCATGCTGGGAGTTGGGTGTGTGAGTGAGTGTGTTTGTTGAGCTTGGCGCTGAATTTTGGAAGTTCTGTAAATGTTTGCTCCTTTTTCTTTTTGGGTTTTTTTTGCCCCACTTGTAAATCTTTGCAATCATGGTTAATGGATTTATTGGTGTGTGTGATCATACGAATGTCAAATTCACTTCTCTCTCTCTCTCTCCCTCTGTCTCTCTCTCTGTCTCTCTCTCCTTCTGTCTCTCTCTCTCTGTCTCTCTCTCCTTCTGTCTCTCTCTCTGAATGAAATGTGCACCGACTGGTTCCGTGGAGCAGCCGCCCACAGAGGAATCGCTGGTGTGCTAATTATATACACATTACAGTCTTTATGTCCGCTGGATTTTAATATACTGAAGGTTATTTATGGAAATCATTTTTACCATTTTTAAAATGTTGTTTTCCAGCATGGCTTTAGGGTTATCTGTTATATATTATCACCATCCTTGTAATTCATATTATTATTGTTAATTATTATTATATGTATATTTATTATTATTATTATTATTATTATTATTATTATTATTATTATTATATTTATTATTATATTTATTAGTCATTTGGTGACAAATTACATTTTGACGATTTTACGTAGTGCCTCATGAAACTACACAGATTCAGCCTGATTCTCACCCAAAAGTTGGCATTTCATCATAGTCATCTTTGACTTTAAAGTGTGTCGTAGTCTGTGATTTCTGCAACAAAAGGTCAGTTATTTGTATATTATAGCTATTGCAAGTTATTGAACTTTTGTAAAACATTTTATTATATTGCCACTATTTTCCAAATTTTCAGTTGTAAATGTTAAGACAATTGACCATAATTAGTCAAAATCTTAATTATTTGTCAAACAAGATAGGTCAGATAGTTGTTTTATTGAGCAGTTGTTGAAAACATCTAGAACAAAAAGGATAGGATAAAGGATGCTTTTTTTTTTTTAAACCCAGGTCAGGTAAGCGGAAACTTACCTCTCTGCTGCGGAAACTTACATTTCTGCTGCAGAAACTTACTTCTGCTGCTGAAACTCACCTTTGCTGCAGAAACGTACCTCTCCCTCTCTCAGTGTTTTATTTAACATATATTATGTTTTGACTAACAACTCCTACATCAGAACGTATGAACCGTAACGTTGCTACAGCAGGTTGCCAGTAGGACGCACTGCAACCTTCTTTCCTCCTACTTTGTTTCTACTATCTCACTTCCTGTTTTCTCGTCTCTTATTTGCTGTATTTTTCTGTTTCTCTATTTTATTTAGTTTTCATTTATTTGACCACATTTATATTATTTTATATTATATGTATGTATTCTCTTATAGTTATTGTATGTTCTTATATGTGTGTTCAATAAAAAAAAGTCCTGCTTTGAGTATCTCACTACCTGTTGCTCGTGTCTTACTTCCTTTCTCTAGACTCTTACTTTATGTATTAATTTATGTATTATTATTATTATTATTATTATTATTATTATTAATATTATTATCATCATTATATTTTAACCTGTGCTGTCAGCATGCTGGGCATTTAACACAGAGTATTTGTGCTATTGCATCTCAGACAGAGTTAGTCTGCAAGTGGAGTTCAAGCTCTCAACCTGCAATGAAACTCTTTATTAGTTCTTAAATCATCAGGACTGCTGTAATAACTCTGTCCTGTGGACGACCTGTAGCATGACAAGAGCACAGCTTTTGGTTGGTTGGAGAACCACCACCAACCCCCCTCTTTGGAGAACCAGCTTACCATGTTTTGGTCTTTAAACAACGAATCAACATTTCTACTCCAAGGGGTGAGACAAATAAACACACAACCAAGCAACAACATGCACATGGAAAAACATAAACATAGAAACAAACAACAACATGTACACAGAAAAACATGAACATGAGATGACATGTATCGACAAAACAGAGTTAAATAGGTCCAGGAAAACAGGAACAGTAATTGGTCACGTGGACTCATCCTGTTAAGGTGTCTTGGAATGTGTGGCGTCCCAAGACAGTACCCATTGTATAAGATAATTATTAACAGACGGTGCCAGGGGTCTCAAGAAAGAAAGACAGAGCCCATTGTCAGGGGTCCCGGTGATAAGGGAGGTGAAATGTGAGCGGTGACCAATGTAGGGGAATCAGATGGTCAACGTTGTCTCTGGTTAAGCATAAAAGACTCGCCCCAGTTTCATTCGACAGAGAATCCATCCGGCTCGGTTCTCTCCTAGACGTCCATGGCAAGTCTGGTCTGATGCTGTTCTTTTGTAATAAACCTATTATTTTACTCAAGTCAGCGTCAGCGTTCACTCCTTCTTCATCAACACATCAAATTCATCAAGAAAATACACTGCCATAGTTATGGCCGTAAACGAGAGAGATGCAACCAGGAGGGTGCTGGGGGTGTGTTCAAAGCAGGTGTGTGTATGTGTGTGTATGTGTGTATGTGTGTGTATGTGTGTATGTGTGTGTATGTGTGTGTATGTGTGTGTATGTGTGTGTGTGTGTATGTGTGTGTGTGTGTGTGTGTGTGTGTGTGTGTGTGTGTGTGTGTGTGTGTGTGTGTGTGTGTGTGTGTGTTTGTGTGTGTGTGTGTTTGTGTGTGTCCACCGATGAGTGTATTGGACTTGTCCCAATTGGTCCCGTTGTATGAGTTCTGTATTATATCGTCGCGCCTCCAAGCAGCAGAAAAGCCCTATCACTGGAGGTGAGAGTGGGTCCTTATTAGGTTTGAGCAAAATAAAAATAAGAGCAGTATTCATGTGCAGAGGCACGGTGGAGGTTTACTTAGTCTCCTTTACTTAGACCAAATTGATGAATAATGGGGAGATAAGTGGCCAGAAGCGTTTATAGAATTCCACTGGGTAGCCATCAGATCCAGGTGATTTATTGTTGGGCATAAAGGAGAGAGCTTTCCTGAGTTCTTCTAGAGTAAGTGGTTGATCTAAGGTGGTAGCCTGCTCCGTGGAAAGTTTAGGAAGGTCAATATCATCAAGGAATGAGTGAATGTTTGTATATTAGATTCATTATCTGAGTGATATAGCTTGTTATAAAAGTCTCTGCATATGTTATTGATGTGGGGATGGTAGCTCAGGAGGTAGAGCTGGTGGTCTAGTGATCTAAAGGTTGCTGGTTGGATCCCAGGCTCCTCCTGCTAGCATGCTGTAGTGTCCTTGAGCAAGACACTTAACCCCTCATTGCTCCTGATGGCTGCGTCCGTCGCTGTTTGAACAATTGTAAGTGGCTTTGGATAAAAGCGTCTGATCAATGTAATGTAATGTAATGTCTTAGTATGTTTTCCTACCCTGTGGATCTTTGATGGCTGTAATTAGTGTTTTTTATCTATCACGATTCAGTTGATTGGCAAGAAATTTACCTGGTTTGTCATTGAATTCAAAATAATTAGCTCTTGTTCGTTGCATGAGGAATCGTGTCTTTTGACGGATGATATAATCAAGTGAGAAGTAATTTTCTGGATCTCATTTCGGATTTGCTCAGTGGATGAGTGGGCTTGTTAGGAGTGCAACTCCTTTGGTCGTTGTTCGAGTTTATTTTGGTATTCTTGTCCTTTCTTTTTCTTGTGAGTGGAGAATGAAATAATACTACCTCTTAGAACTGCCTTCGCTGTTTCCCAGAGTAAGGATGGTGATTTTTCTGGAGAGTCATTCAGTTCAATGAAGGAAGTCCATTCTCTGGGAAAGAAATGGTTCAGTGTTTTATCTGTCAAAAGCGAGGCTTTAAACCGCTTCACGGTGTCCGTCTGGAGTTTCAGGGCAGTGCGGGACTCAGTGTTGTTCTCTGGGATCCCAGAAAAGATGAGGTTGCCCCGCATACTTCTGGATTGTATATCCAGGATAGTCTCATTCATTATTTTATTTAATTTTCTCCGTTGTGAGACGCTTCGCGGAGGTTTTTAGGTCCACAATGTCTTTTTGCATCTCGCCGCCCGTGCGGTGCAGGAGATCAAGGCTGGCTTTGAGCTCGGTAAAGCCTCGGAGAAGCGGACCGAGCATGTCCAGCTTCTTGTTGATCTCATCCAAGACACTCACCTCTGCAGCACTCGGGATTAGATCGTCTGTGTCTGTTGCTGAGTCTGCCTTCTTCCTTTTCACTGGATTGTTCCGGTCCTGGTCCACTTGCACCACATGCTTGCTATAATAATTATAATAATCAATATAATCCTTGAGGTCCTCCACTTTGGATTTGCGTAGTGTGCGTAGTGTTTTTTTATATATATTTATTTTTCAATTCACTTTGTTATATGTCTGAGTTGGAGCAGACTGTTGGTGTTTAATTCGTGCAGCTGGCGTCGCCATGTTGAATCCCTACTCACTTCGCGGTTCTTGTATCTCACTTCCTATTTCTAGTATCTCGCTTCCTGTTTCTTGCCTTTTACTTTCTGTTTCTAGTATTTTACTTCCTGTTTCTCATCTTTTACTTCCTGTTTGTAGTCGCTCACTCTTCTCTTACTTCCTGCTTCCTGTTTTTTAACGTCCTGTTTCTAGTATCTCACTTCCTGTTTCTAGCCCCTTAATTCCTGTTTCTCATCTGTCGCTTCCTGTTTCTAGTATTTCACTTCCTGTTTTTTGTCTTTTACTTGCTGTTTCTAGTCGCTTACTCCTCGATTACTTCCTGTTTCTAGTCCCTTATTTCTTGTTTCTCGTTGCTCCCTTCCTGTTTCTAGTATCTTATTTCCTGTTTTTAGTATTTCACTTCCTGTTTCTCATCTTTCACTTCCTTTTTCTAGTTGCTTACGCTTCTCTTACTTGCTGTTTTTAGTTCCTTGCTTGCTGTTTCTAGTCTCACGTTCTGTTTCTAGTATCTTACTTCCTGTCTCTATCATTTTTAGATACTTTCTGATGCCCAAGCTTTGTTCTTACATGCTGCTTCTGACAAACCAAACTTTTTATTTAGTGGAATAAAAAAAAGCAATAAAAGGCTCAAGATTATTTAAATGTTCTTTTTATTTTGATCTCAGTTTTATTTTGATCTCTTTCTTGACTGGCACTGCTTTTTTTTGCTGGTGTGAGCTGAATTTCCCTCTGCTGATTAATACAAATGTTATCTTATCTTAAAATGTAATTCGATTTTTATCATGCTGCACACTTCTTCACACGTCTAGTTCTTGTTTTTTTCAACATGCATGCGTAATTATTTTAGTTGGCTTTTCATGTGGAGCACATTGAGTTGCTATTGGGCTTTATTTTTTTTTAAATAAACAAAAAATAAAATAAAATAAATAAAAGGTAATTTACTTTGTAATTGGGTGGAATAAAATGTATGCATTTTGGTAGAAAAATGAATAGAATTAAGTTTGTATTTGTAATTATTATATTAAATATTATTATACTGGAATTTACTTGAATCATATCATTTCTGCCTAATTTTGTCAGGCGTTCAGTATCCCGCAAGCATGGTGTTCCACTTTTCTTATTTTTGAACTGAGATTCCAAGAAACACCAAGTTCCCCTCAAAAAAAAACCCCAAACTGTGCGAAGGAAGAAGTCCAGTCACAATAACAGTTTTGTGTTTAATGAGAAAATATTTGTAACACACAGATAAATAAATATATATATATATATATATATATATATATATATATATATATATATATATAAATATATATATATATATGGTCTATAACTGTGAGAATCACATATGCTATAAAATAAATGAGTATAATATGAGCAATACAAGTGGTTAACATAGGAACGGAGGTTAAAATAAAATAGGATTGCTTTACCACGCAAAACAAAACAATAAAGAAATAAAATCAAATCAAATCTGAATAAACAGCTTTGCTTTGCTGCTCGGTGGCGGAACAAGCCCACAGCGTTTAAAAACCATAAATAAAAACGACCTCTGCAACGCAACATGGGACATGAAACCGAAAGGCTACATAAGTCACAGAGTGATGCTTGGTTTTGGGTCCACGCCCATTCACTCTCCCGTCAAATGACCCGATAGCTTTAGTTTTATACTTTAACACTTGAACAGACGTTTTAGCAACTAAGCAAAAAACAAATATACGGTATGAGTATCCAAAGAAAATCTGTGTTGGCAACGTGTGTAAATGAGTGGTTTTATATATTTAGGATTGACGGCAAATCGAAGGTACAAAGACGTCAGATTCCACTGGGCTCCTCTGGTGGAAAGGTCTCTGACGCCACACGAGCATCACTGGCAGTGGCAGGTCTGTCCGTCTGTCTGTCTGCCTGTCTGTCCAGCTGTCCATCTGTCTGCCTGCCTACCTGTCCATCTCTCTGTCTGTCCAGTTGTCTGTCAGTCTGTCTGCCTGTGTTGCTCTGTGTATCTGTCTGTCCGTCTCTCTATCCTTCTGCCTGTCTGTCGTTTCGTCCGTCTGCCTGCCTGTCGTTCCGTCCGTCTATCTGTCTGTTGTTCTGTCCGTCTGCCTGCCTGGGGTTCCGTCCGTCGATCTGTCTGTCATTCCGTCCGTCTATCTGTCTGTCGTTCCGTCCGTCTGTCTGTCTGTCGTTCCGTCTGTCGATCTGTCTGTCGTTCCGTCCGTCTATCTGTCTGTCGTTCCGTCCGTCTATCTGTCTGTTGTCCGTCCGTCTATCTGTCTGTTGTTCTGTCCATCTGTCTGTCTGTCGTTCCTTACATCTGTCGTTCCGTCCGTCTGTCTGTCGTTCCATCCGTCTGCCTGCCTGTCGTTCCGTCCGTCTATCTGTCTGTCGTTCCGTCCATCTGTCTGTCTGTCGTTCCGTCCGTCTATCTGTCTGTCATTCCGTCCATCTATCTGTCTGTTGTTCTGTCCATCTGTCTGTCTGTCGTTCCGTCCGTCTGTCTGTCTGTCTGTCGTTCAATCCGTCTGCCCGCCTGTTGTTCCGTCCGTCTATCTGTCTGTCGTTCCGTCCGTCCGTCTGTCTGTCGTTCCGTCTGTCGATCTGTCTGTCGTTCCGTCCGTCTATCTGTCTGTCGTTCCGTCCGTCTATCTGTCTGTTGTCCGTCCGTCTATCTGTCTGTTGTTCTGTCCATCTGTCTGTCTGTCGTTCCTTACATCTGTCGTTCCGTCCGTCTGTCTGTCGTTCCATCCGTCTGCCTGCCTGTCGTTCCGTCCATCTATCTGTCTGTCGTTCCGTCCATCTGTCTGTCTGTCGTTCCGTCCGTCTATCTGTCTGTCATTCCGTCCATCTATCTGTCTGTTGTTCTGTCCATCTGTCTGTCTGTCGTTCCGTCCGTCTGTCTGTCTGTCTGTCGTTCAATCCGTCTGCCCGCCTGTTGTTCCGTCCGTCTATCTGTCTGTCGTTCCGTCCATCTGTCTGTCTGTCGTTCCGTCTGTCGATCTGTCTGTCGTTCCGTCCGTCTATCTGTCTGTCGTTCCGTCCGTCTATCTGTCTGTTGTCCGTCCGTCTATCTGTCTGTTGTTCTGTCCATCTGTCTGTCTGTCGTTCCTTACATCTGTCGTTCCGTCCGTCTGTCTGTCGTTCCATCCGTCTGCCTGCCTGTCGTTCCGTCCGTCTATCTGTCTGTCGTTCCGTCCATCTGTCTGTCTGTCGTTCCGTCCGTCTATCTGTCTGTCATTCCGTCCATCTATCTGTCTGTTGTTCTGTCCATCTGTCTGTCTGTCGTTCCGTCCGTCTGTCTGTCTGTCTGTCGTTCAATCCGTCTGCCCGCCTGTTGTTCCGTCCGTCTATCTGTCTGTCGTTCCGTCCGTCTGTCTGTCTGTCGTTCCGTCTGTCGATCTGTCTGTCGTTCCGTCCGTCTATCTGTCTGTCGTTCCGTCCGTCTATCTGTCTGTTGTCCGTCCGTCTATCTGTCTGTTGTTCTGTCCATCTGTCTGTCTGTCGTTCCTTACATCTGTCGTTCCGTCCGTCTGTCTGTCGTTCCATCCGTCTGCCTGCCTGTCGTTCCGTCCGTCTATCTGTCTGTCGTTCCGTCCGTCCGTCTGTTGTTGTCCGTGGTTCTGTCGCTCCACCTGTCGCTCGTGAGGGGGAAACGCTGCATTACGGACTCACAGCTTCCTGGCTTTTCCTTCTTGAGTTTGGCTTCAGAGGTTGTCGTCAACACCGTCCCCGACAGAAGCATTTCAATTAAGTTCCCGTGCGTCGCGGTTCTTCCCCAAACCCCCTTCGCCTCGGGAAGCCCCGTGGGACCACCACTGCAAATACGACGTTTTAGGGCTATGGGGTTGTTTTTGTCGATGCCCTCGTTCGAACGGTTCGGCGGCGGCAGGAAGGGCTCGCCTTCCATGTCTGGGTGCAAGGACACTTCAACCAGACACGTCGACTGGCTGCTGACGGACACGCGACAGCTACGCTGCAATGCAACCTGGAACGGGCGGGTGGGCGGTCCCACCGGGCGGGCGGTCCTCCTGGGCGGGCGGTCCCACTGGGCAGGCGGTCCTCCTGGGCGGGCGGTCCAACTGGGCGGGCGGTCCCACTGGGCGGGCGGTCCTACTGGGCGGGCGGTCCTACTGGGCGGCAGCCTGACCGAGCGGGCGGTCCCACCGGGCGGGCGGTCCCACCGGGCGGGCGGTCCCACCGGGCGGGCGGTCCTACTGGGCGGGCGGACTACTGGGCGGGCGGCCCGACCGAGCGGGCGGTCCCACCGGGCGGGCGGTCCCACCGGGCGGGCGGTCCCACCGGGCGGGCGGTCCCACCGGGCGGGCGGTCCCACCGGGCGGGCGGTCCTACCGGGCGGGCGGTCCTACCGGGCGGGCGGTCCTACTGGGCGGGCGGCCTCCGGCCTTTTTGCATTTTTGAGGTTTTCTTCCTTGACTGCTGAGCCCCCAACCAACAGAATCCCTCCCATTGGACGTCAAAGTAGACAGACATGAAAAATCAATCCCAAAGTGGTTAAAAGCCTCATTCTTGAAGTCTGTGGTGTCCTGAGCTGGACTTTGTGTTTCCTGCGGTCCGTCTTCCATACGGGACGGCCCCGTTATCTTTAAATATCTGTTCGTTTTCATTTTTTCGACGGCCTTGTCCTATCCATTCGGACCCGGTCCAATTCTGATGCCCAGCCCCCGCCCGCTCGGGGCAGGGGGTCCCGAGCGATGGAAGAAGTCGACCCGTACGTCCATGGAGTGATGACATGGAAATGGATCCGTGACCCGCTGTTGGGCCTCAAGAACCAGCAGTTGAGAACCCCTGCTGCAGGGGGCGAGGTGGGACAGGAAGAAGCAGGTTTTCAAACCGCTTGACAAAGCCTGAACATGCTGAACATTCCGCTGGGATCCAGAGTCATCGCCTCGTCGGTAGTTTTTTTTTGTCGAAGAACTTTGGCTTTTGATGTATGAACCAAGTGGAAAAAAAACAATATATATATAAAGTCATTACACGCAAACAGGTTTCTTAAATAGACGAAGGAAGAGCTTTGAAAAGGTGTGACCAGCAGTTTACCCCCTGACGGTGACACTGTTCTGGTATAGCAATCCCCCCCCCAATTTTTTTTTCAGCAAACTTTATACTCAGCTAGCGAGGCCTAGCTAGATAAATACCTGTATGTATACATGTATATATATATATATATATATATATATATATATATATATATATATATATATATATATATGTATATATATATATATATATATATATATATATATATATATATATATATATATATATATACACACACACACATACACACACACCTCAGTCACCCAGTGAAATCTCACACCTTCACCTTCAAACAGTTTCATCTCAGTTTAATGACGGAACGTCTGCTTCCATCCGGCTGCGCAGATCAAGCAGAGGTCAAATAAGTGATTTTTATAATAATAAAAAAAGCATAATAGTATTAATGATATTAATATTAATAATAATAATAATAATATAATAATTATTATTATTATTAATAATAATAATAATAATTAAAAAAATAATAATAGTAATAAAATAACCCTAACCAAAACTTTGATTGACATTGACGTTTTCCTCTTTTTCATCATCCTCCCTTCTCTATGGATTGTGGGCCGTTGGGTGACGGCGAGAGAATCCCGAATGAACACAGAGAGAACGCTGAGAAAGCAGAGAACGAAGGGAAGGCAGAGAACGCCAAGAAGGCAGACAAGGCAGAGGCCTCGTGCGGTCAGCAGCGTCACGCCTTCTGCCATTTCCTTTAGTTTTCTTTGTTGTGCTGTTTGCTTGCGGCGCGGGGCAGAGCGTTGAGGGTAAGTTTCGAGGCGGTGTCTCCCACATATACATACGAAGTTTATACTGTCTATAAAAATAATGACATTGGTTATCGATAAAAGAAGAAACCTGTTTCCAAGGAACCCGAAAAACAAAGTCCACATCATTTATCAATGTCAAATATTTTTGAACGGATACTCCACCCTACCCGTGACCCTACGGTAGTAGATGGTTCTGCGGTGACTCCACAGTGGATGGAGGTGTTAGTGGAGCAGGGAGCAGCGTCGGAGATCAACATTAAAGCAGCGACGGCCGTTGCACCAAACGGACCAGGACACAGCGACGGGGGTTTCTGCTGCTGAGTGGAGCGGAGACCGGTCGAGGGGGGAGGCGGCCTCCGCGGTCCGGTCCGGTGCGGACTGTTCCGGGAAGACACGCCCACCCAGCGCCGCACCTGGACGATCTCCGCCCGACCCCCATGGGCCGACGGGCTGTACACGTTTTGGGACATTCCACCGGTGCTCTGTTTAAAACCAACCTCCAGGGATGCGGCTGTGCCTTGTGTGATGTGGCTTTAAAGGGGCATCACCACTTTAAACCGTTCATGAGCTGCCTTTTCATTTTGCGGTTGACACTTTTTGCCCGTTGGAGGCCACCGTAGCTCAGGGGGTCAGGGAGGACGAGACACTCGGACCAGAGCTCCGGCCTCAACGACTGCTCCTTTAATCGTCCCGTTGCAGATTTTAATTCATCTCTTTGTGGTTTTCTTGTTGGATACGTTTCAACAGTTTGGTAATATATATATATAGTATTATATATAAATATAATACTATATATATATATATATATATATATATATATAAAATATATAAAGTATTTTTTATCTTCTGGTATTACAGTTATTAAGTACAACCTGTCAGTATTTCAATACCTCAATATTTAGCGGCACAACACCCCATCGCACCAGATCCTATCAGACCAAAACTACTCAGAACTTCCTTAAATATTAAATAATGATGCAACTTGTCGGACTAATTCATGGTTGGTGGAAGCCTTACATCCAGCCACCCATCCACCCAGCCATCCTTCTACCCATCCATTCCCCCCATGCATCCATCCATCCACCCAGGCATCCATCCACCCACCCATCCATCCACCCATCCACCCAGCCATCCTTCTACCTATCCACCCCCCCATGCATCCATCCATCCACCCATGCATCCACCCATCCACCCACCCATCCATCCATCCATCCACCTATCCATAAACCCATCCATCCATCTCATCCATATACCCATCCATCCATCCACCCGTCCACCCACCCATCCATCCAACTATCTCATCCATACACCCATCGGCCCATCCATCCATGCATCCATCCACCCGTCCACCCACCCATCCATCCACCCACCCATCCACCCATCCATCTCATCCTGCTGCTTCCCTCACTGAGGAAACCAAAGGTACTTCAAAACTAGATCCTTGAAATGCCATCACCATTGGGTGGGATGAGACGGGTGGAGCTTGTGCTCTGCAGCCTGGTCCCAACACACCACGCCCTTTCTCCATCCTCACTTTCTCTCGGTTGGTTATGGGGAAAAAAAATGCGTCCATCACACTCTCACATCACATCACACCCCCTCGCGCAGGGGTGGGAAAAACTAAAGCCGTCGGGAGAATTATCCGAAAAAAAACAAAAAGAATGCAAGCTCTTGGTCTGGATCTTGGTTCCGTTCCTTGGTTTTGACTCCGTCATTCCTTTTGGAGGCTACGTCACTTTCCTTTTTTCAAATAGCCGCAGCCGACCAACAGGACCTTCTTTCGACCACACTTCAACAACTCCTCACTTACACGCTCCGCTACCAACGCCCACTGGCCACGCCCACTGGCCTAACCCACTGACCACGCCCACTGGCCTCGCCTACTGGCCACGCCCACTGGTCTGGCCTTTAACCCACGCTTAGTCCACCAATCGCAAGCCGGTGCATCGTCTCCACAGACCACGCCCCACGGGTCAAGACGGGGGACCATCGTCTGAGTACTTTGAGTATAATAAATACTGATGGTCGTCATTGCTCCTCCCTCCTCTTCTGTGGTTCCGCTCCAGTCTCTCCATCCATTCCCCCTGTACTTAATGTCCCCCCTTCTTATTCCTCCTCCTCCTCCTCCTCCTCCTCCTCCTCTTCCTCCTCCTCCTCCTCCTCCTCCTCCTCGTCCTCGCCCTCCTGTCCCTCCTCGTTGGCGTAGATGCCGGCCTCCCACTTCAGTGCCATGTTGCTCTTCCTCCTGGTGACGCGCGTGGCCTCCAGAACCTGTCAATCCACAAAGCAGAGCAGCCAATCAGAAGTGGCAGGAACCTCCCCGGTGGGCGGAGCCAAACCCGACAAAATAGTTGACTAGTCGTCCGATTGTTAGTTTACAATAAAATTTACACTTGAAAACATTTTTTCATTTGAATTCATCAAACTAAGCAGTTTCTTATGTTTATTATTTTGAAATCTTGATTAATTGTTTTTTTTTAATGTATTTCCTCTGCAACCTCACTGACCTTATGGCTAAATATAAAGGGATACTTCAGTTTTTGGGGAAAGTTTGCTTACCCAGATACAGACGAGAAGGTCAACACCAATTTCGTGCCCGTGTGTCCAGAACCACGATAGCGAGGGGCTACATGCTAACTGTGTGAATTCATGGCCGCAGAGGGGATCAGCTAGCCTAGCTCCTTGGAGATTTCCATCGCCCAAAAACGGGAGTGTCCCCATCGTTGTACAACGTAGAGCAACTCAGTTTAAACACCCGACGACTGGTCGACTATTGAAAAAAAAACAATGGGCACCTGCAGCGCCACGGTGGTTTCGGCCGCGTGGGGGATAACACCGCAGTGCGTTCACAAACCAACACACACCACAGAGCTGCAAACCTCATGCGTTCCGCCTCAAAGGCTTCGGGCTCGTTCCCGCTGAGTTCCCTCCTTTAGGGTCTTTCAGAGGACGCGCTCGGCGGCCGCAGCGGCCCGCTCGGTTTGGGCGCACCAAAGCGCTTGACGTCAAAGGCAACACGAGGGGTTTTGGGGCAACGTGTGTTCCAAATTGCCTGTCGGCCTCTTGGGTTTGCATCCGCGAAAGTGTGTGAATCATATTCATGTCGTTGCGATGCGTCGCTCCGAGAGATGTTTGGGAAATTTGGAGGCAGCTCATTGGGACAACAGCCAACGAAGACGGAAGGATGTTGAACCACATTTCATACTTCTCATACTGCCTTTTTACTAAATGTATTTTTCGCCATCTGAGGGAGACACATTTCCATGCTTGTGCACGCCAAAATATATTAACCTTTTTTTCTCTGTAATTCTATTAATATACTCATTTTCTTTCCTAGTGATGTCACCCTGATGCACTGTACGTCATGCACCATGAGGTGTATTATTATTATAGTTTTTATAATTATTATTATGGTTATAAATGTATTATTATTATTATTATTATTATTATTATTATCAATAATATTATTACGACTATTATGATAATTATTACGATTACTCAGAAAGGGTGGATTGTGGTACGACCCCTTTTCCAAACAAATAATGTGAATAGAATGGAGATTGTGCAGCGGCAGAAATTAAAACAAATAAATAGAAAAATAGTGCAGGGATAAATCAGTGAAATCGAATTATTGTTGTTTTTCATGTATTTTGGTATTTGTTGGTGTTGATACCTAATGGTTATAAGGATATTAACCAACATTTTCATTGATTTTCTTTTCGTATTTTGTGTACTTCCCTCATTCCATCAGTATTTGATGTGTCTTGGAGGAGGAAAAAATAATATTCTTTATTATATATATATAATTTATTAGTATTAGTAATTTATTAGTATTATAATAATATATAATACAATAATACAATATATTACAATATGTTAGTTAACCTAACTAAATGACTTTATTTGAACTAGATTAGATTTGAACAAGGTTAGGTTTAAATGAACTTATTTCCTAAATATATATACAGTATAACACTTTATTGATCCCTGCAGGGAAACTATATGCCGTGCTGACAAACACTTTACAATGTCGCGCTCTTGTGACTGTAACTTAAACATCACGTCACATCGTACGTGGATCCTCCCCCTTCATCCTGGGATTTATCTGTAACGTCTTCCAAAATGGAGACATGTTCCAGATGAAGAAGATCTGGAAAACCATAATTCAATGAATTGAAGACAATTTAACGACTTTTAAGTCATCAACTCTAATTCCACGCCATTCAATGAATGTTAAGACCCTATAAATTCAAATTCAAGACTATTTCATGACTATTTAGTAACATAAATATCCATAAAAATGAATTGGAGACATTTAACGGACCCTGGTTTAGCATTTTATTGTTTGGTGAAAAAAGTTTGTTTATATTATATTGTAACTTCTCCTTTTCACATTTTGACTAGGATGTGTGTGTGTGCGTGTGCGTGTGCGTGTGTGTGTGTGTGTGTGTGGGGGGGGGGGGTAGTCGTGCACACCACAGAGCAGAGCGGTGAAGCAGTGTGTAGCAGCAACAGACCTGGGATCAGAAACAATGGACAGAAGGACTTACACCCGGACAATGAAATCCAAACTTTTCTCTTTTTTTCTCCTATTTTTTAGAAAAAACAAAGAAAAACAGACGTTGGCTGACGAAATAACATTTTTTGAGACAATCTAGGAGCCAGTCTTGGAGCTAGGAGTCAGTCTAGGAGCTAGGAGAGGATCTTGGAGCACTAGGAGAAACTCTAGGAGCCAGAAGCCAGAAGACAGTTTCAGAGAGTCTAGGAGCTAGGAGACAGTCTAGGAGCTAGGCGACCATCTAGGAGCTAGGAGACAGACTGGGATCTAGAATGAAGTCTGGGACTGTCAAACAGCTATAATAGGAGACCGTGTAGGAGCTAGGAGACAATCTAGGAGACAATCCTGTCACAGTGGGGTGCCAGGGACTAAATCTCATCAAATGGGGTCCATGGCCTAACAAGGATCAAATTGAGGCTCCTTGATGTGAAATAGGTTGAGATTGACTGAGAATGTAATATCATATGTACCCCACCTAGTGTGTCCAATCTGCACTAATAAAACTCCCTTGAATCCCTTTTTGGTCTGACCCAGGTCTGTCAGCACAGCTGTAGCGGGGTTGGACAGGCAAACAGGTGAACAGGTAAACAGGTGAACAGGTAAACAGGTGAACAGGTAAACAGGTGAAGCAGCAAAAAGGTGAACAGGTAAACAGGTGAACAGGTAAACGGGTAAACGTGTTAACGGGTGAACAGGTAAACAGGTGAACAGGTAAACAGGTGAACAGGTAAACAGGTGAAGCAGCAAAAAGGTGAACAGGTAAACAGGTGAACAGGTAAACGGGTAAACGTGTTAACGGGTGAACAGGTGAACAGGTAAACGTGTTAACGGGTGAACAGGTGAACAGGTAAACGTGTTAATGGGTGAACAGGTGAACAGGTAAACGTATTAACAGGTGAACAGGTGAACAGGTTAACGTGTTAACGGGTAAACAGGTGAACAGGTAAATGGGCGAATGGGTAAACAGGTAAACGTGCGATGAGGTTTTGCGCCAGGAACACAGGTACCTCCATGGTTACCTCGTGAGCCAGCAACAAGCGGCAGTACTGAGCGACCAGCAGGAAGAAAAGACAACACTGGACATTAGAGTCAATGCACCTCAGACAAAACATAAAACAACAACACTCAAACAGCTGGAGACATGGGGACGTGATGTCCATGACTGGTCCATGGTCCTTACACCTGTCTGCGGTCCTCACACTGGTCCATGACTGGTCCATGGTCCTTACACTACGGTCCTCACACCGGTCCATGCCCCCGTGAGGGACCTGTGTAAGGACCACGACTGGTCCATGACTGGTCCATGGTCCTCACACCGGTCTATGACCTGGACATGGACCCTGGAGGAGCGGGGGCCAGGACAAGGTGAACTGGACCCTAGCTACAGACCTTTTCCACGAGGTCATGACGTCATTTTATATATATATTTATATATATATATATATATATATGTAGTATAACTGTATATACAATATTCTGAAGGATGCAACTCATCCCTGTCATCATCTCTTCTCTCTGCTGCCGTCTGGAAGGCACGACAGGGTCTTAAAGACCCACACTTCCAGGCCATCCCTGAACTGAACACTGTCAGCTCCCTGTCCCCACTTTCCCCTCGCAGCTGCCGAACCGTGCGTCACGCTGCCCCACCAGGACCAAAGTAGATTTTTGAGCAAAGATTGGAATGTACTCGAACATTAAAAAAAAGGAAGCATACAAATTCTCAGGGTTTTGTCGAGGAAAATCTGCAGCCCCAGTGAGTGTGTGTGTGTGTGTGCGTATGTGTGTGTGTGTGTATGTGTGTGGTGTGTGTGCGTGTGTGTGTGTGTGTGTGTGTGTGTGCGTGTGTGTGTGTGTGTGTGCGTGTGTGTGTGTGTGTGTGTGTGTGTGTGTGTGTGTGTGTGTGTGTGTGTGTGTGTGTGTGTGTGTGTGTGTGTGTGCGTGTGTGTGTGTGTGTGTGTGTGTGTGTGGTGTGTGTGTGTGTGTGTGTGGTGTGTGTGTGTGGTGTGTGTGTGTATGTGTGTGGTGTGTGTGTGTGTGTGTGTGGAGTGTGCGTGTGTGTGTGTGTGTGTGTGTGTGTGTGTGTGTGTGTGTGATGTGTGTGTGTGTGTGGTGTGTGTGCGTGTGTGTGTGTGTGTGGTGTGTGTGGTGTGTGTGCGTGTGTGTGTGTGTGTGTGTGTGCGTGTGTGTGTGTGTGTGTGTGTGTGTGTGTGTGTGGTGTGTGTGCGTGTGTGTGTGTGTGTGTGTGTGTGTGTGTGTGTGTGTGTGTGTGTGTGTGTGTGTGTGCGTGTGTGTGTGTGTGTGTGTGTGTGGTGTGTGTGTGTGTGTGTGGTGTGTGTGTGTGTGTGTGGTGTGTGTGTTTCCGTGTACAATGTGCAATGACAATAAAGTCATTGTGTTCTACTGTGTATGACACAGAATCATCTTGTGACACAGACTGTGCTGCTGCTGGTCTGGGTGGCAGACGTGCCCCACAGCAGGAGGTGGAAGCCGGTTCCCAGCGTTCCACAGTTGATAAGAGATGTGAAACCGGACAGAGACAACCCAGTCTCTTCACTCCCTGGTGTTTTTCTGAATGAAGCATTTTGTTTAAAGGACAAAAAAAAATCACATGTTTGAAAAAGGGAGAAGAGGTTTCTGGGGGAGGAGTCCCAGCACGGTGGTGTTTACTGTAACTTTCACCTCCTCATCAGGGAAAGTCCCTTGAGGCAGTTTAATACGAGGGGGCCAGGGCAGAGAGCACAGAAAACAACTGTAAGGCCCCAAAAACAGTTGCTAAGTTTTGTTCAATAGAGATTTATATATATATGTAAATCTTTCTAAATAAATAAATAAATATATATATATAATGTATATTATGTATATATATATATATATATATAAATCTCTCTCTCTCTCTCTCTCTCTCTCTATATATATATATATATATATATAAATATATATATATCGATTTATTTAGATCTATGCTGTGAATTGAAAAATATTTATATTGTTTCTATCCATCCGTCTGTCCGTCCATCCATCCTTCTATCTGTCTGTCTGTCCGTCTATCTATCTATCTGTGTATATATAATTAACCGCCATATTGCATTTGAATAAAGTGAATTTTTCAAAACTTCGCTCAACCTGTCACTCACTATGTATCGCTGTAACCATGGTGACCGGGCATTTAAAATACTCACGCTGGTGTCCTCCATCTTGTCCCTCCTCTTGACCTTGTGCGTCTCGTAGTCCTCCAGCAGCGTCTGCATGAAGTTCTTGGGTCGCGTCCCGCCAGAGTCCTCGCTGCCGCCGTCCGACAGGGCACCGTCCGACGGGGACGGAGAGACGGGCGGAGCCGGGCACACCTTCTCTATCTTCCCTGAGGACAGAGGTGGGGCGGGGTCAGGGGTGAGACAACTAGAGATGTGCAGTAGAACCACCACGGTAGTACCACGGTAGTACGCACGCACACACAGTAACAAGGCCTGGACTTGGGACCTTTGGACTCTTAACACAATCTGAAAAGAGGAAGCTGAATGCTTAGTAAGTGTGAGAACAAAGTGCAGTTCAACAGTTTTGTTTTCTTGCCTCGTAGTCACATATCAATGCTGCCATGGTACTTAGTTATTTCAGGGTCAGCGGTTAACGTTCTGTGACACAAGCCGCGCTGATGAGTCAGTTTACCATCAGCGGTGTCCATCACGTTTGTTGCTCTGGAGACACAGACATTCTCTCATAACCTTCAACCACAACTAAGGGATGAGGTGGAATGAGGCAGCGGAAGGT
This sequence comes from Zeus faber, assembly GCF_960531495.2. Lineage (NCBI taxonomy): Eukaryota > Metazoa > Chordata > Actinopteri > Zeiformes > Zeidae > Zeus > Zeus faber. The sequence goes on along the minus strand of NC_137204.1, from coordinate 28,990,624 downwards.
GCAGCGGCGGAATGTGCGGCTGCGGTGTTCTTTTCTTTTATATACTAGTATGTCTAGTTTATAACTAGTATGACTAGTTTTATAACTAACATGTCTAGTTTAAGCTCCCTATCAAACAATCAGAATCCAGAATCCCACAGAGACACGATGGTGGTTTTTATAAAAGCACATGAACATCGTCAGTGACTGGACCATGATTCACTGCTGATGTGGCTCCAGTTCCAGACACTTCCCAACGTGCACGTCGACACGTGCACGTTGCCAGCGCGCAGAAGCAAACATCGCCTCGTGCCTCCTCCAGTCGACCATGCACAGAGTCCTGGAGTCGTAGGCAGAGAGGACGTTGAATAATATGCTACGCAATGTATTAGAGACGTTAAAAATGTTCATCTTTTTGTTGTGATACAAAATGGCGGCCGAGGGTCTGGCACTCAGAAACCGTCAAACCCACGGACCCGAACGAATAAGGTTTGTATTCGGGGCAGTCCACAGACGCCGTCGTCCAAGTTTGATCCACATCGCGGTATTTTTGGTGGAGAAGCTCCTCAAGAAAGGGTGTTTCTCTCAGCCCTCAGTCGCGGAGAATCGTCACGGCGTCATCGCACCACGGCATCACGGTCCGCACAAGCTCACCATTACCTTTACGGTCGTACGGTCGGACCTGACCTCACCGCCGGTTGTGTCGGGGCTCGACTGAGAGCGGACGCTGGGCGGGGGCGGGGGGTCCAGAAGGAGAGACGGGAGTGGCTGGAGCGGCGGCCACAAACACAACATACCTATTTTACCTTTATATATTTCTTATTTAAATTCTGCTTTTATTTGTTTTTCTTCCAGTGATCAATCACCTCAATGAACAGATAAATAATCCTGTCCCACGCATGGCGTGGCCTCATTTCCGGTGTCACTCCTCACGGGTGTCTTTGTGACCAAAACGTAGTCTGGCGACCCCACAGAGTAGTCGGGAATTCCTACGGGTTAAAGATCTCGTACCGTGGGAACCCCTGTCACGATCCGTCGTGTAGTGTGAAACCACGGCGACAGCAACGACAAGATTCCTGGTCACAAGACGGAGAGTTCTGCGGTGCGACCAGCGCAGCGATCTGACCGCTCGGAGAATCCTGTGGTGTGCCCGCGGCGTGAGGGGACAGCCGCACAAAGGGCCACTACCCACCATTTCCCTCACAAAGCGCTTCCCTCCCAGACCTCCCCGGACAGAGCGAGAGCAACGATCCAAAACAAAACCAGAGACTGACACAGTCGGGAGGTTATCGGTCCTGAGATATGAGGGCAAATTACACATTAACCGTAGTCTATAATAAACTTTATATTTCATAGTCATAGCAAGGTTTGTTCCCCTCGTAACATAAAGATGTATTCCATTACACACAATTAACTTGTCTGTATTGGAATACATTACAGACAAACATTACGGACAAATCAACATTTTTTCAGTATTGCAAATAGGGCTTGTACATCGTTTTGTAACACGTCACGCTGATTAACCCGGACCCCACATTTCTAAAGTTGTTATTTCTTATTCATTTATATACATGTTGAAAATGGTCTTCATTGAAATGTATAAGACAGTTAGATTAATATACCGTACACACTCAGTAACAAGGCCTGGACTTTGGACCCCAAACACAATCTGAAAAGCAGAAGCTGAATGCTTATCAACCGTGAGAACAAAGTCTCGTTCAATAGTGTTGCGTAATGTGGTTAAAGCGGTGTAACGCGAGAGTACTGCTGCCGCTTTACACCACCCGACCACAGCCCTCACTACTGCAGCTGATGCCATGTTCTGCTTCTTCTTCTGTGGAAATCCCCCTAGTTAGCCGCTGTGTGCTATATTTTGAATTTCCGTTATTTTTTGTCCGGTACAGTTGTTAGTTGACATTCGGGATGATGCCCACGCGTTTCCCTGACCTTGGAGATTCTAATGACGCCGTGGAAATCGGGGTTTAGTTGCTTAAAAATGAAAATATGTCAACAGCTGTTGACATATTTTCAGCAAAATGTGATTTCCCCACTGGTGGTCCAACACGGATTGTAGATGTAAAGCCCTGAGCTGCTTGGCCCCCTGGGTATCAGTATTTACTTGACTGAGAGGATTCTATAGTCTGGATACTTTCTGGATGACCAACTGCTATTTGAATTATTTGTATTAATCAGACGCAAAGTATCCGGTGTATCCTGTGTATCTTGCTGCTGTTTCAAGTCTAGATTTCCAGATGGAGAATACCTAATCTAATCATAGTTTATCTAATATAATGTGTAATGTGTAATCTTTTGATTGTGTGGGCAAGAGCACACACCTCGTGCAAACACACACCTCGTGTGCGTCGCCGCCAACCTCCATGCAGATCCTGCGTGGAACAACCGACACACACCAATGGGGTTAAGAGTGCAGCGCAGCCTGCACTGTGCCCGTGCGACCGCCCCCGTCTTTGTCATACCCCGCACATATCTACCAAATCGGAGGACGATGTCACAAAGCGCACCGCTGCACCACTCGCCCCCACCCCCGGCGCCTCGGCTCCGCTACTTAAATGTTCCGCTCGATAAAATTTTTTTTTTTTTTTTTACAAGCTCCTCCTACAGATATGTCCGATGTTCATCAAACTTGGACCACAGCGTGTCTGGACGGCCCCAAATACCATTCTTTAGCTTTGTCTCAGTGGGTTCCACGGTTTCTGAGAGCCAGGCACTTTCGGCCGGAGAGAAAGAAGAAAAATGTCTAGAAGAACAATTATAATAATCCCAACGAAAATGAACTTGACCTCTAATAATAATAATAATAATAATAATAATAATAATAATAATACATATTCTCTGATTCTGTGATTATTTCTACTTTTCCGGGTAATAGTTTGCCGATGCCTTTCGAGTACATGAAGTGCATCATGGATACCTACAGTTTGTATCTCATGACTTCCTCGAATCACACAAAGTAAGGAGGGACACAGCGCTGTGTCTAACGCGGGGTTAGATGCAAACATAATGCCTTCATTTACAAAAAGAGCAAAAGAGATCAAATATTAGTCGAACAGCCGCGCCCACGTCAAGCAGGTAAGACGACACACAGACACCTACTGCATAGTGTACAGAGCAGTGTACACTATAGTGTACAGAGCAGTGTACACTATGCAGCTCGCATGATTCAAATGTGTGTTCGGAGCCACAACCTGCATATGAAAAACAAATTGGATGGTGATGTCACAAAGCATCTTCCTCCACAAACTCATCTTGTTCCACCACCCAACCGATAGTTTGAGAACGTTGGCGTATCGGCGATGCACCAATGTTCGGCTACTTCCGGTCAAATTTCATTGGTTTTTCACTCATTTCTGCTCCGCATGTAGATTTATATGGATCAAACTTGAACAACGAGATGTCTGAGACATCCCGGTACTAACGAGACCCCAACCATGTCCGTGGGTTCAACAATAGTCATGCTACAAACTTTTACACTTTCAGCCCGAAAAAAAAACAATAGGTCTGGACCCCTAATATTTTATAAAAAGTATACAAAACCAAAACACAGAGGAAGGTAACTGACCTGGAGCGGTTCTGGTTGTCAGTCTGGTCGGCAGGCTGTTGCTCTTCATCTTATCGGTCACGGACATGGCGGTGGGTCGCACTGCTGTCCTCACAGGACCGCCAGCCGGGTTGCCGGAACGGACGGCGACCACAGGTTGAGATTCCCTTTGCTTCTTGAGCTCCTCCTCCCTCTGCTGCGCCGCTCGGATCTCCTCCTCGATCATGGAGAGGGTTCGCTGCTTTCGGGAGCGAAGGCGGAACGGCCCGCTGGCCGCATCCATCTCCGGGGCCCGAGACGTCACCGCTGTGCTGCGCAGCTCGGCCGCCTCTGAATATTTGCTGAAATAGCTGAACTCCGATCGCTCCGGACTTGGAGGGGAGGGCGGGCGATAGACCGGAGTCGGCCTGGGGACCGGAGCCACGGGGGCAGGAGCTGTGGCTGGAGCCGGAGCCGGGGTCGACGCGGCCAGAGCTCTGGCGTAGGACGACTGGACCTTGATTCTAGGGCCTCCTTCCCTGGGTCTCTGTGGCGGGGAGACCGGCTGGCTGTGCGGTGGGGAGGGGGTCTGAAGGTGCGGCTGCTGCGGCGGGCTGGACTGCTGCTGCGGTGCAACGGACTTCCCAGGATACAGAGGGTCCGGCTGGAGGGATTGGCCGGAGGACACGGGGCTGTAAGATGCAGGAGGTGAGGGGTCAGGGGCTGGAGCAGAGGGCAAAGGGGAGGAGGATACTGGGCCAGGGCTTACTGACACTGGGGACAGCTGGGTGGAGCTTGGCAGAGGCTGGGGAGAGGAGGATGAAGACAGATAGGCGCTGTCTTGAGGAGGAGAAGACATTCTAGGTGGAGGCGACTGCCAATCCTCTCCATTTTGAGCTGCCAGGGCATTGTCGATGGCGCTTTGGACGAGAACGCCGGCATGGTACTCCAGCTCTTCCTCTGATGGGGTCCGGCACGTTCGCCCATTGACTGGCGTGGTGAGCTGGGGGGTGGGTGGCGACACAGGGGTCAGGGGCAGAGGTGTCGGGGGAAGCGACGCCCCGCTGTCGGAGACATTGTCCAAGCTGAACAGGGTGGTGTCCTGGGAGCGGACGGACAGCTCGTCCAATCCCGAGTCAGACTCCTCCAGGTGGAAGACGGCATGGGATCGGCTCTTCCCCTCTTCCTCATCGGGCAGGATTGTCATCACCGCACGGGCACATGTGAATTCTCCTCCAAGACCCTCATCCAACCAGGTCACATGACTCTCACCGGGATCCGAGGTGATATCCGCGGGCCCTTGGTTGGCCCTGGCCACTGACTTGGAGAAGGGCTTGGCCGAGTATATCTGAGGAGCCACGTCCCTCTTGGTGGAACCTCCCTGAAGGAACTGCTTCCTGGCAGACAGGAAGTCAATCTGCTCCTCCACAATGTCCTCCTTCCTGGATAGCTGCGGATCAAAGGTCACTACGGTGGGAAGACCTGACACCTGAGGCTTGAGGTAGCCATGGGGGAAATAAAACAGGAGGGAGAGGAGATGGGATTGGGGTGGAAAAGAGTGGGAGAATATTGGGGGTTTGAGTATAGAGGAAGGACAGCGCATGTTCAAGTACTGTCTCTTGGTGTGTTGTCATTTGAGGATGGCAAGCTGCATCCCTTCCTTAGTCCATCAGCGCGTAGATACTCTGACAGCTAAGAAGGCAAACGATGCTTTCGGCCTCTCACTCCCTGCTCCCTGACGCCGCCTTAATGAGCCTAATATCCAATGATGACACAGTGACATCTAGCAGCAGAATGGCTTTCTGGGCGAATGGATGACATCGCGGTGTGCACCACAGAGCTCCAGGCCCAAGGGCATAGCATATGCAGAAGATGCCTGTCTTCAGCTCAAGGGGTAAACTGTCGATTTGGGCTGTGCGACATGACCATACATATATGGCAAGACGAGAAAAACCCCACGATCCTATATACTGTTCCTATCGCTGTGTCGCAAATCAGCGGCAGTCGCTTGGCGTCACGCTGCTGTGGGTGAGCTGCATGCGGGGGCAAACGTAAACAAACACGGAGGGAAGGGACGTGGCGCTTCAGGAAAAGGACTCACGGAACCAGTCATGGAGCAGGGAGCTTAACAACAACAACAACAACAACAACAACAACAAAAACATCGTCCTTTGTTTACAAGCTTTTCGACTTGGTGTTTTGATGAAACAAGCTGCCCGCGTTCCGCTGCTAAACACCATCTTGCGTTTGATAAAGGGTTTCTCCAGTTGCACGACCTCCATAGACTATTTCAACATTTGGCCGCCTGCATCCATGCCGTCGCGGCACGAGGTGAGAGCGACCACCGGGCCGAACCAGAGAACCTTTTTGTTTGCCGATTGCGTTTGAGCTCAAGGTTCCAGTGAGCCAAGGCTTAGTAGTCTTCAGTTGTGCAAACATATGTTAAAAGCCAGACTCCGATAGATATGTCCCTCATACTTTCCCACTTATTTTGCCCCTCCTGTCAATTTGAGAGCCCCGACAACCTGCACCACATCGCAAATAGACTTCACACCTTCTTATTTAAACTGTCCATTCATTGAATATACAGAAAATGTGCTATATCATGATATATATCGTTGTCGAGATATGAAACAACCTTCATCAAGATTTTGACCGTATTGAACAGCCCTACTGTGCACAATGGCACACAGCGCTGACCAATAAGAAATAAATGACTATGTTTCGCCACTATTTCTAGTGCCAAGGCCGATGCCTCCGGTTTCTGTCTAGTCCAGGTTGAAACTGATTCATTGATTGGTCGATCGATCGGCTGAGTGAGTCAGTAATTCATCGATTGGGGAAAGGCGTCACAACAGGGAGGAGAGTGCAACTTATCTGATCCGTTTCTGCCCCTAAAACTCTTGCCCGACAACACTTCTCCACTACCCTTCAAACCGTAAACCTCCCGTGACCGTGGTCAAGTTATTACCGCGATCGTCGTGGCTTAGCCGCGACACTCGAATGGAGTTGTGGCTGTTTTTCTGTCCGGCAACAACAGAGACGACCTTGTGAAGTTACACGTCTCAAAGTTCTGCCCCGGGCCTGAAGACCCGTCGTCCTCCCGCCATGCGTCCGATGTTACCGGGATGTTGGAGGAGCCCCGTCCCGCCTCCATCATCTATCGTCCCCACTTCCTACAACCCTCCTAAACTGCCGTTTCCAGAGTTTCCAGTTCTACCAACATTTTGCCGCTCTCCCGACTCAGTGTGTGTCCAGCCTTTTTCACAGGAGTAAATTGCCGATTTCAGATGTCTCCCAACCCAGATTTGGTCCCATTCTGATTTTCCAAACCCGGAGGCCAAAGGTGACGAGCGTGTCTTCCCCTGCTCCCATTCCAAACCCTGGTTCGGTCGACCTTGTTCACGTGGCTTCACATTCCTCCCCAACCTTTAGTGATTTGGCACGTTTCCCAGCCTGAAGTTTTTCCAACATGTTTCCTGTTTAAAATGAATTGCATCCAAAGCCCAAAACACCATTCCACCAGCTCATCATGAAACTCTGAGGAGGATGATGAAGGAATGTGCCTGGACGGGCCTTCCTCCAGTCCAGTCCTTGAACAAACGTCTACAAACTCCTCCCTGGACGCAATGGAGAGCAAATGCAACCAACCCTGAACTGATTGCTTTCGCGGAAAAAAAAGTGAATCTGACATATTATTAGTGACCGAAAAAAAACTTCTAACTGTGATAAACCAGGAGAGGACCCCCGCCCCTGCACTTTGAGAGCCCCACGAATATTATGAAGTAAGAATGGAGGCTGGGGGAAATGTTCCTCCGAAATTTTTATCAAAATGTGTCGATTTATTTACTAACCTTTTTTACCAGGCATGTATGTGGCTCATTATTTGAAAGACCAACTCGAGAATTGTTTTTTTTTTTGTTTTTGTTTTTGTGGCTCATGATGGCATTGGTTCAGAACTGCTATATCAGCAACTTTTTAAATACAAGTACCAGAAATCAGTGGTTGGCGGTGTGTGGTGCACGCCCTCTAGGGGTGTACAGGGGCACTGCAGGGAGGAGTCGACAAGCGCTCATAAACAGCATTGTGTAGTTTCCACAGTTGAGAAGGTAAAAGTATTTTGTTTAAATGTGTGTTCTTTAGACTTATGCAGTAAATATGCACCCAACATAATTATTGCAATAACGTACTCCGGCCAATCAGAGTGTTGGTGTGCAGCTAAACACATCATTGTGTGTGTGTATGTGTGTATGTGTGTGTGTGTATATGTGTGTGTGTGTGTGTGTGTTTATGTGTGTGTGTGTGTGTGTGTGTATATGTGTGTGTGTGTATGTGTATATGTGTGTGTGTGTGTGTATGTGTGTGTGTGTGTGTGTGTGTGTGTATGTGTGCGTGTGTATGTGTATGTGTGTGTGTGTGTATGTGTGTGTGTGTGTGTGTGTGTGTGTGTGTTTATGTGTGTGTGTGTGTGTGTGTGTATATGTGTGTGTGTGTATGTGTGTGTGTATATGTGTGTGTGTGTGTGTGTGTGTGTGTATGTGTATGTGTGTGTGTATGTGTGTGTGTATATGTGTGTGTGTGTGTGTGTGTGTGTGTGTGTGTGTGTGTGTATGTGTGTGTGTGTATATGTGTGTGTGTGTGTGTGTGTGTGTGTGTGTGTGTGTGTGTGTGTGTGTGTGTGTGTGTGTGTGTACCTGTGCATATATGCAGCCGTGGGTCGGTTTCTGCTGCTTCCTCTCCTTGTATTTCCTGTGCGACTCAAGCTGATCTGGGTCCAGCTGCTCCTCCAGAGGCACCTTCAACCAACCAGCCAATCAATCAATGGATCAATCTATCAATCAATCAATGGATCAATCTATCAATCAATCAATGGATCAATCTATCAATCAATCAATGGATCAATCTATCAATCAATCAATGGATCAATCTATCAATCAATCAATCAATGGATCATCCATTCATGCATCTGTTGTTCTGTCTACCATCTACACACACATTGACACATCCATCCATCTTTTCATCCATCCTTTTTACCTCCCATCCATCCCTCCACACATGTACTCATCCACCCATTGTTCCATCCATAGATCCACACCTCCATCCCTCCCTCCCTCCCTCAATCCATGCTTGAACCAATCATGTACTGAATTGATCAACCAACCAACCAACCAAACAACCAATCATCCATCCATCCATCCATCCATCCATTCATCCATCCATCCAAACATCCATCAAATTTTCCATCCAACACCCACCCATAAATCCATCCACCCATCCATCCATGTATTCATCCATCCAATCACCCATTCATCATCCAAACATCCATCCAATCATACATCCACCCACCCATTCTTCCATCTAATCATCCATCCAATCATTCATCCATCAAATTTTGCATCCAACATCCATCCATACAGCCATCCACCCATCCAATCATCCATGTATTCATCCATCCAATCACCCATTCATCATCCAAACATCCATCCAATCGTACATCCACCCATCCATCCATCCATCCAATCGTCCATCCATCTAATCATCCATCCAATCATTCATCCATCTAACCATCCATCCACCCACCCACCCATCCATCCAATCATCTATCCCTCCTTCTATCCATCCATCCATCCAATCATCCATCCATCACCCATCCATCCAATCATCCATCCAGTCATTCATCCATCTAATCATCCATCCATCCATCCATCTAGCCATCCATCCACCCATCCATCCCTCCTTCCGTCCATCCAATCATCCATCCATCTCGGTACCTGCTGAGGGGGGTTCCACCAGCGCAGAGCGATCCCAGGGTTCTTCTTCACCGCTTGGTCTTTGATCAACTCCTGACGCTCCCGTTCCAACTCGTGCACCTGCAGAGGGAGGGATGGAGCAGAGGAACAGAGAAGGAGGAGAGGAAGGAGGGACGGAGGAGCGGAGGAGAGGAAGGATTGAAAGACAGTAAACAAAGTTGTCATAAGTCCAAATGTCTAATTATAATGATGATGGTACTGAGTGATGATGGATAATTGGGGACTTTTCGACTCTTGCCCCCAGATACAGCTCATTTTAATCCAAAATATCATGTTTATGGAACACGGCTTTTCAAAATCACAACCCAGACGCCCCTTAGAGGGAGCTCACTGAGATGTTGAGATGCTGGAGCCCAGTGGAGTGAATCTAGTGACTGCATTTCTCGTGGGAAGTTTCCTCTTTTTCCCATCGACTTCCATCCAGTCGGAGGTTCTCCGGAGCAGCAGCACCTAGTGGCCATGAGCCGAACTGCGGTCCAAAACACCTCCCCAGGCCTCAACACATGGCCGTAATGGTTGGTACTATGCATCACAGCTCAGTGTTCTGGTTCACGCCCAGTTAGCGAATAATAAGGTTAAGCTTAAAAAATACCAGAGTTTTCATTTATAGTTCTCAAAACACTTTTGATCTCAGACACTCAATCACCCCATCATTCCCCAAGGTAGATTAGGAGGCGGGAAATCGGAAATAAAACCTGTGTTTGTTTGACCGGTGATTTTGGATAAGTCAAGTTCTGAAGACTCAGCGGCTCACCTCCTCCAACGGGCGTCGCCTCCTTACCCGCACCTCCTGCTCCTCCCCGGGGGAGAACAGCTTGGCGGGGCGTCTCTCCTCCTGCAGCGCTCGCAGCTCAAACCTGCGCCCTGAGTCCTCCCCCTGGGCGTGGCCGTTGGTCCTGAAGCTGGACTCCTCCTCCTCCTCTTCCTCCTCCTCCTCTTCCTCCTCCTCCTCCTCGTCCTCCTGCTGCTGCTGGCGGAGGAAGGTGGTCGGCCTCCACCCCTCCACCGTGATGGCCGAGGGAGCGGCGGGCGAGGAGGCCGAGACGCACACGGAGGGCGAGGTTCCGTGCACGCTGATGGGCGTGCCGTGCTCTGAGGGGGAGGAGCTTCCGTTGGTGGGCGTGTCGGAGGCGGCGTCCAACACCTGATCCAGGTAGCGGATCTCCTGAAACACACACACACACACACACACACACACACACACACACATGTAAACAAACAGAGAAGGGATAATGTGCAGTGGAGTGGAATATACATTTACTATATATATATACACACACACTGATCAGCCACAACATTAAAACCATTGACATTGATCATCTGGTTCCAATGGCACCTGTCAAGGGGTGGGATATATTATATATTTTATATATATATATATATATATAGGATTATATATTATTATTATATATATATATAGGGTTATATAATATTATTATATATATATATACTGTTATATATTATTATTATATATATATATACTGTTATATATTATTATATATATACTGTTATATATTATTATTTTATATAGATACTTTTCTATAATATTATTATATATATATTGTTATATATTATTATATATAGATACTGTTATATAATATTATTATATATATACTGTAATATTTTATTATTATATATATATACTGTTATATATTATGATTATATATATAGTGTTATAAATTATTATTATATATTTAGTGCTATATATTATTATTATTATTATTATTATTATTATTATTATTATTATTATTATTACTATATATAGTGTTATAAAATATTATTATATATTTAGTGCTAAATATTATTATTATTATTATTATTATTATTATTATTATTATTATTATTATTATTATAGTGTTATATATTAGAAGTTGTTGAAGTTAATGTGTTGTTTTAATGTTGGGGCTGTTCTGTGGTATCTGGCACCAAGACGTTAGCAGCAGATGCTTCAAGTCCTGGAAGTTGTGAGGTTGGGCCTCATGGATCAGGCTTGTTGTTCCAGCACATCCCACAGATGCTCTATGTGATCTAGTTATCCGTTATCTAGTGTTGACATGAGCACAGAGGTTGAGCGACACGAGGGACGGTGAAACCAGGGGACGGGGTTGCCTGTGGCAACAGTCGAGTCAGGTCCGACCGCTAAATGCCGCAATCGACCAATCAGAATGGAGTACTCCACGGGGCCACGTGGTAAAGACATGCATGTTCTTTGTTAGTTGTAGTTTCGAGGCGCGAGGCGATGCAAACTCTTCACGTGTCGTCGAAGTAACTGACACCAGCGGATGTGAATAAACCTGGAGGAAAAAAAAAAAACCAAAACCAGCAGCCCTCGCTCACCTGCACCACCTCCGTGTCGACGCCACTGAAAGCCCTGCTGCCTGGGTCGCCGAGGCGGCCGCGCCGGGCCCGCTGGCCGTCCAGCTCCATGCTCGCAGGCCCGTCGGCGATGACGCTGACCGAGTCCCGGAACGTGACGCTCTTCAGGGCTCGCTCTCTGGGCGCCGGCTCACTCACATCCTCCACCGCCCGCGACACCTTCTGTAGCCGGAGGAGGCAAAACGACGCTCAGAGACCAAGCACAAGACAATAGAAAATAAATGAATGAATAAAAATAAATAAAATAATAATAGTAAATAATATGTACAAAAAAAGTACATGTTATATGTAAATAATATGTAATAAATAATATTAGTAAATATTTAAAATAAATATAATCATAATAAATAAAATAAATAAATAAATAATAATTATAAATTAATTAATAATATGTAAAAAATAATATTAAGAAAACCTCTCCAGCGTGTGCCACCGGTTCCTACCACCGGAGGGAGCCAAGCCACAGGCAGGGTGGGGTTGGATCAATAGCGTTTCTCGTTATTTATATTATTGTCAATGTGTGAGATTTCAAATACACAGTATATGTAGTACATATTCTATTGGTTCATCCTGGTGTAGTACCACAGTATCTATAAATACACCAAATACTCTACATCCAAAACCACAACAACCCAACAACCACAACAACCCCAACAACCACAACAACCCCAACAACCACAACAACCCCAACAACCCAACAACCACAACAGCCCAACAACCACAACAACCCAACAACCCAACAACCACAACAACCCAACAACCACAACAACCCAACCACCCAACCACCCAACAACCACAACAACCACAACAACCACAACAACCCAACAACAACCCAACAACCACCCAACCACCCAACAACCACAACAACCCAACTCAACAACCCAACAACCACAACAACCCAACAACCACCCAACAACCCAACAACCACAACAACCCAACAACCACAACAACCCAACGACCCAACAACCCAACAACCACAACAACCACAACAACCCAACAACCCAACAACCCAACAACCACAACAACCCAACAACCCAACAACCCAACAACCACAACAACCCAACAACCACAACAACCCAACAACCCAACAACCCAACAACCAAACAACCACAACAACCCAGCTCTTTGGGGGTTGTTGTGGTTTTTTAGCATTAAAGTGTTTTTTTTGTGAGGTTTAGTGTGTGTGTGTAAACTAAGGAGCTTTACACCTCACTCTGAAAACACAAAGCTGCTGAGCAA
>NC_137204.1:28955182-28967682 GCF_960531495.2 Zeus faber | reverse complement strand
GAGTACCTCCTCTCCTAACCTACAATTACTTAGCACTACCTAGCAGTATTTATTGTTACACTAATGTCTCTGTCGCAATGTAGCTTGAATGTTATTCTCCCTTGTAAGTCGCTTTGGATAAAAGCGTCTGATAAATGATGTAATGTAAATGTAAATGTAAATCATCGCCTCCTGCACGGTTTAAACGCTGAGTGCGGATGGAGCAGTCGGATCACACCTGCGTCCACCCCGACGGGATGCCGTGGCGGGGTTCACACGGCGGACGGACGCTCGCTCTCGCACCGGCCGCTCCTTCCCTCCACGCACAACGGCGAGGGGGGCGTGCGAACGTGCACGCAGAGAGCGAGACAGATGAACACTCGGGAAAAGAGCCCGGCGCCACCCGGATGCCGCTGCTCCAGAAAACCTCAGACCGAACGGAAGGCAATGGAAAATGAGGAAAATGGATAAAAAGTCAATTTGACCAAAAGGAAGTCAATGGAAAAGGAACAAAAGGGATAAAAATCTATACAACCTCTCGTTGTATCAGGTACAATTTGAGGTATTAGAAAAGTTACTTGACAAATTAAAGATCCTGGAGAGCTACAGATTGTCATTAGCCATCGCTTTCAGATGTGGCTGGCTGGTTGCCATAGCGACCGTCGGGGTAATTAGGGCATGTTTTCTATTCTCGTGCATGTCAACTACGCCAGTTGGTAGAAATGGGTCGGTAACTTTTGTTTGGAAGCCAAATCGATCGCGTGACCGGACCGCACGCATCCGAGTATTGACGATCTTTCCGATCGATCAAATCGGTCAGCGATGGCTTCCAAGAGAAAAAAGATTATTATTTTTTTTTTTATCAAATGAAAAAATGAATTGCGCTCATCACCTCGTTAGTCCCAACGAATCAAAATAATCTTCATTCGACTCATAAGCGATGAGCGATAATCCCACTGGAAGCGTCGATGAACCCGCACCTGCAATGTGTGCTGATGGGGGTAATAAAGTTCCACGCGGGGAGTTGAACTTTTACTAAATACTACGACGGTGGCGTGAAAGGAACAAAAAATACATTTGAATGGCTGAGAAGGGACGTGCGGCAGCCGCTCTGCCACACCCCACCCAAGTGGCCCCTCCCGGCTTTATTGGCAGGATGTACTGTGCAGAGCAGATGGAGTGGTGCCACGGCCAGGGCTCCCCTCCCCTGTGTGTGTGGGGGACGGGTGATTTAACCCGAGCTCATCGATTGCTCCCGGTGAGCAACAGGCTCGCACAGGCTCGCTACGTTCCCTGGAGTTTGACGGAAACGACCAAACGCACTGGATGAAGGACTCCATCCAAGACCAGGACTCGCTGACACCCCAGCACCCCCCAGAAATATAAAATATCTCCCTCGGATCTTGACTCATGCAACAAACATTAACTGAGGACGTCGTCAAACAGCGACTGTCACTTCTGAGGTCTATTGTCATTTTTACCATTTTAGTTCGTTGTTACGATTATTATACTGTATATTGCCAATTTTTCCTATTTTTCGGTTAAATATTAGGTTCACTTGCATATCACCAATTGGTAGACCTGTAATACTTTTTTTTTTAGGTTTATTGTATTTTCATTGATTTTATTGTATTTTAAATCAAGTTTAATAAGTATTTTTTAAATATTTGGTTTTGTTTCTTTTTGCAAATTGTTTTTGATGGGAGCTGCTGTTACAAAGCAATGTCCCTACAGAGAAGAATAAAGCATCTGTCTGTCTGTCTGTCTGTCTGTCTGTCTGTCTATCTGTCTGTCTATCTATCTATCTGTCTGTCTGTCTGTCTGTCTGTCTGTCTGTCTGTCTGTCTGTCTGTCTGTCTATCTATCTATCTGTCTATCCATCTGTCTGTCTGTCTGTCTGTCTGTCTATATGTCTGTCTGTCTCCCATTGTTTTGGGGTTGACTATTATTGTGATTGACATGTTTAACTGTGAAAACAAAGATGGATTCCCAAGGAGACCTGTACTGATAACAGATGAACTAGGGCGGGTCGACGATGGTTTCACCTCAAATTGATTATTTGGTGATATTTTGAGAATGACTACAAGTGCTTTCATAAGATATTCACACACAATACATATTTAAGGACAAGGCCAACGATACATGGCCACGCCCGACCGGGGACGATGGCGGAGTGCTTCAGAGTTGCACACAACATAAGGATCTGCTCTGTTCTGATGCTTTTTCTTCTCAAACACTCGCCAAAAAGCACACGTGGATCCCAATGATGGGAACGAAAACAGGGCAGAGCAGGGGGCTATAAATATAAACACTATATATATATATTAATTATATAATATAATACTATATTAAAAAATATATATATACTGTGTATATATATATATACACACAGTATATATATATATATATATATATATATATATATATATATATAGATACAAGACCCCTCCGCTACGCAATAACCATCGAGTGCGGCTAATTATCGAGCGCGGCGGCCGATGGTCGACCTGTAACGCTGATGTCATATTGTTTTTGGGCAGTTTTTTTTGCATCTGATAAAATACAACAATTTACTAATAATTAACAAATGACACACAAAACATTGGTTTCACACCATTGTTGTCTGCGTTGTCACTGCGCTGCACTTAACTTGCATTTAAAATGAAGCATGTATCAACTAAATAGAGGTCCACAGGTTATCAAAATCTAAACTTTGTAAAACAAAAAAATGTACGAATGACAAATAGATAATTAAAAACCATAAAATAAATTAAATTAAATAAATGTATCATATTTAAGTCTGGTCCGGAAATAGAGTCTCCCAGTTCCAGAAGTGCAGGATTTACAATTTACAAGTCAAGTATTTATACAGAAACATCCACGTTTTACTAAATGAAGTGTCCCAAAGCAACGGGGAGCGACGGGGAGACGGTGACGGGGCAGGACAGTCACAACCCAGTTGCGTTTCAAAATGTTGTTTCGTACAAGTTAGAAAGAAACACACAAAAATGAATAGATCTCAAATAAAAAGACAGTAAAAATACACGCACGGCGCAGCGCTGTGCGGAGGGGAAAATAAAACCTCCGCTCAGAGAGAGGAGGCTGTGTGGGCGCTGCAGCGGGGCGCGACTCGCTGTCAGAGCGCCAGCAAGCTAGCAGCTGCTGCTACCCCTGTATCCATAGTGCAGAGAATGAGGAGTGAAAGCCTTTCAAATATTCAGAATCAATATGTACAGCAAAATCTCTAGTCTGCAGACATTTTTTTGTTTATCGGCCTCATGAGCGCAGGCATTGGCCGGTGCCGATTATCTCAAAATGCGCAAATATCGGCCCGAGTAATCAGCCGACCCATTAATCGGCCGACCACTACCCATGGCTTCCTTTAGAGGGTGCTGGTCATTGCTAGTTGTTCAATGTTGTGCAGTTTGCACCGTTAACTGTCAGTATTGACTGAAGAAGAAGACGCGTTCAGCCCCAAACAGATTCCCACTGTTTATACTAGTAGTCTCTACTGGTAGTTCCTACTGTTTATACTGGTAGTACCTACTGGTAGTTCCTAATGTTTGTACTGGTAGTACCTACTGGTAGTTCCTACTGTTTATTCTGGTAGTTTCTACTGGTACTTCCTACTGTTTCTACTAGGAGTTTCTACTGTTTCTACTGGTAGTACCTACTGTTTCTACTGGTAGTACCAACTGTGTCTACTGGTAGTTCCCACTGTTTCTACTGGGAGTTTCTACTGGTAGTTCCTACTGTTTCCACTGGGAGTTGCTTCTGTTTCTACTGGTAGTTCCCACTGTTTCTACCGGGAGTTTCTACTGGTAGTTCCCACTGTTTCTACTGGGAGTTTCTACTGGTAGTTCCCCCTGTTTCTACTGGTAGTTCCCACTGTTTCTACTGGGAGTTTCTACTGGTAGTTCCCACTGTTTCTACTGGTAGTTCCCACTGTTTCTACTGGGAGTTTCTACTGGTAGTTCCCACTGTTTCTACTGTTAGTTCCCACTGTTTCTACTGGGAGTTTCTACTGGTAGTTCCCCCTGTTTCTACTGGTAGTTCCCACTGTTTCTACTGGGAGTTTCTACTGGTAGTTCCCACTGTTTCTACTGGTAGTTCCCACTGTTTCTACTGGGAGTTTCTACTGGTAGTTCCCACTGTTTCTACTGTTAGTTCCCACTGTTTCTACTGGGAGTTTCTACTGGTAGTTCCCCCTGTTTTTACTGGTAGTTCCCACTGTTTCTACTGGGAGTTTCTACTGGTAGTTCCCACTGTTTCTACTGGTAGTTCCCACTGTTTCTACTGGGAGTTTCTACTGGTAGTTCCCACTGTTTCTACTGGGAGTTTCTACTGGTAGTTCCCACTGTTTCTACTGGGAGTTTCTACTGGTAGTTCCCACTGTTTCTACTGTTAGTTCCCACTGTTTCTACTGGGAGTTTCTACTGGTAGTTCCCCCTGTTTCTACTGGTAGTTCCCACTGTTTCTACTGGGAGTTTCTACTGGTAGTTCCCACTGTTTCTACTGGTAGTTCCCACTGTTTCTACTGGGAGTTTCTACTGGTAGTTCCCACTGTTTCTACTGTTAGTTCCCACTGTTTCTACTAGGAGTTCCTTCAGTTTCTACTGGTAGTTCCCACTGTTTCTACTGGGAGTTCCTACAGTTTCTACTGGTAGTTCCCACTGTTTCTACTGGGAGTTTCTACTGGTAGTTCCCACTATTTCTACTGGGAGTTTCTACTGGTAGTTCCCACTGTTTCTACTGGGAGTTCCTACAGTTTCTACTGGTAGTTCCCACTGTTTCTACTGTTAGTTCCCACTGTTTCTACTGGGAGTTTCTACTGGTAGTTCCCCCTGTTTCTACTGGTAGTTCCCACTGTTTCTACTGGGAGTTTCTACTGGTAGTTCCCACTGTTTCTACTGGTAGTTCCCACTGTTTCTACTGGGAGTTTCTACTGGTAGTTCCCACTGGTTCTACTGTTAGTTCCCACTGTTTCTACTGGTAGTTCCCACTGTTTCTACTGGTAGTTCCCACTGTTTCTACTGGGAGTTTCTACTGGTAGTTCCCACTGGTTCTACTGTTAGTTCCCACTGTTTCTACTAGGAGTTCCTTCAGTTTCTACTGGTAGTTCCCACTGTTTCTACTGGGAGTTCCTACAGTTTCTACTGGTAGTTCCCACTGTTTCTACTGGGAGTTTCTACTGGTAGTTCCCACTGTTTCTACTGGGAGTTTCTACTGGTAGTTCCCACTGTTTCTACTGGGAGGTCCTACAGTTTCTACTGGTAGTTCCCACTGTTTCTACTGGGAGTTTCTACTGGTAGTTCCCACTGTTTCTACTGGGAGTTCCTACAGTTTCTACTTGTAGTTCCCACTGTTTCTATTGGGAGTTTCTACTGGTAGTTCCCACTGTTTCTAGTGGTAGTTCCCACTGTTTCTACTGGGAGTTCCTACAGTTTCTACTGGTAGTTCCCACTGTTTCTAGTGGTAGTTCCTACAGTTTCTACTGCTAGTGTTTACTGGTGGTTTCTACTGGTGGTTTCTACACCTCTACACCGCCCCCTCTCCAGGACGCCCCCCTCCCAGCATGCACCTGGCCGGCCTCCCAACATTCCTGGCCCAGGCTGGAATGTGATAAGGTGAATTCCTCGTCCTGTGGAACATCCAGAGGTCGTGTTCCCTTGAGCCTCACATTCTTCCCTCTTCATTCTCGTGTTTGTGTTCCTGTTGCTTTTCTCCCCATACGTGTGTGTACATTGTGTTTTGTTGTTTTCTTTATTTTGGTTTTCTATATCTTTTGGGTATTTTTATGTTTATAGTGTCATGGAATGTTTTTCTATTTTCATTCTTATTACATTCTTATTACCTATTGTTTAGATGTGTGCTTCAATAACACAGCTAATTGCACTGCATTTCAAATAATCTATCTCTCTATGTCTACCTATCTATCTGTCCATTGTAAACTGCTTTGTTTTCCACCAATATCAAGTTTCTTGAACCGTGTACTTCAATTAGAACCTTATATTTCTTTATATGAATATTCTTCATACATAATATTCTTTATTTATAATATTCTTCATACATATTATTTATATGCATATTCTTCATACATAATATTCTTTATTGCAATGTTCTTCATACATAATAATTTTTGTATATAATATTCTTCATACATATTATTATATGAATATCTTTCATACATAATATTCTTAATATATAATATTCTTGATGTGTCCAGCAGGTAGTTCTGTGTTTGACTCACTGTTTAATGAATGGCTTCCAACACCATGTTGCTGGATGTTTGTGGACAATGGGCGGAGGAGGAGGTCGCGTGATGGAGGTGATGGGATGGACGCTCTGTATTGTTGAGTTTCCTGCTTCCTCCTCCTCCTCCTGCTCCCACTTCCCGCCTGGAAATACCAGAGCACAGGGCTACACAACCCGCTGCCAGCAACCAATGTCAGGATTTGTTTTGTTTTTTCGATGTCTGAACTGTTTGAAAAGTGGTATTGCTTTCGTCTTCATGTAAAAAAAAACCTTGTGTATTTCGAAATAAAAAGCAAAAAGTTCTTTCGGAGTTTCTGTTTTTCATGGAGGTACTGTTATTATACTAGATGACTTACTACGTGTCATTTTCCATATATGGAGATATCATACATGGAGATTCTGTGAATTTACGTTATTTGATTCAATTAAACGTCCAAAATAATCCAAATAATCTGAACTCTATTTTCAGTTCATTAAACATAACATGGATACCAAGAGATACTGTATACGTTTGAAATTATTATCATCTTCTCATGTATTGAAAAATATAGTAAATAATGTACTGTGTTTGTAATATACAGTATATAATATATATTTGCAATATTAGAGAAAATATAAATGATTGCCATTTTTGATATACAGTAAGGTATAACCATATATTATCCCCAAAAATACATAATGAAAATAATATTAAAATACAATATAAATAATAATTAACATATTTTAAATGTATTTTTAATATATTCAAAGATTAAAAAAAAGGTTATGTGTGGTCAGAAATTGTACAATACAATGAAAAAAGTGTTCAGGTATTTTTTTTACGTTTTTATTTTCATTTTTCGATACGCCTCGATACTGTATATGTTCCTAAAATAGCCTTACATGCTGGAGTGTTTACTGTGACACCTAACAGCCATCACAGACATCATTTGTCTCAGTTTTCCGTCTTTCACACCCTATTCCCCTCGGCTGAATCCCCAATTCATTCCCCGCTTTTCTCTTGCCCCGAGAACGACCAAAATCCCCCTTTCCCCCCCTAAAAGACACAGAGCGCTTCCCACACATCGAGCAACAAAGGTCAATTCCATTTTCCTCACATCGAGGACACGACGACAAGTCGGTCAAGGACAACGAGCCTCACGAAATGTCCCCGTCACGGTTCTGAGCGGACGCAATTATCCCAATTCAGCGCTCGACATGATGGGAAAAAAAGAGCCGCCAGCCCCCAGGTCAGATCGTCCTGCGGATAATTAGGTGCAGTTACGTGAAGTGAGTCAAAGGGACCATCTCAGGGCTTTGACTTTTTCTTGACTTGTGCCAAGAGCCTTTCCACACACACTCAGACATATGTGATGTAAACTGCATGTCAATACACCTTAACACCGGCCTCCGACTCATCTACAAGTTGACAGAACGGTGTCAAAGGCCAAAAGACGTAGATGCAAATAAAATAAAATCAATGTACAAATCTATCCACAAAAAACTTCTGTCAAATCTAGAAGCGTTTCATGAATCACGGCACCAATGGACAAGACGGCACCGAGAGCCGGGCGGAGACCGACCGGGTTTTCAGAATTTGGAGAAACGACAATTAGCACCAACAATTACTTCAAATGTGTGATAATCCCAGAATTAACAACATCCCATAATGCAGAATAACAATGTGACGGCTGCTCAGTTAGATTTAATTCATAGGCCCATGGCCAACGGCCTCCGTCAACACTTCGGCCGTTAACACTGAGCGCCGTGAGAGACTAAGCAGACATCCTCCCTGCCTCCCCCCTCCCCTCCGCCTTCCTCCCCCTCCCTCCGCTGCACCACACCCACTCCTGCTCATCCTGCTCCGCCTCTTTCACCGTCTTCACGGCGCAAACAGGGTTCACGTTCAAATTAATTTTTTTTTTTTAATTTAAACACGCCGACCGAGTTCCCTTCCGTACTAACAACTGTCATGGCGGAACCGCTGAAACCTGGTTTTTCTGTTCGCGTTTCGGCCCCGGTCACGAGGCTGCGTTGGGCTCCTCTGGGGGCGTGGCAGGTTGACGAGGCTGCGCTGGGCTCCTCTGGGGGCGTGGCAGGTTGACGAGGCTGCGCTGGGCTCCTCTGGGGGCGTGGCAGGTTGACGAGGCTGCGCTGGGCTCCTCTGGGGGCGTGGAAGGTTGACGAGGCTGTGCTGGGCTCCTCTGGGGGCGTGGCAGGTTGACGAGGCTGCTCTGGGCTCCTCTGGGGGCGTGGCAGGTTGACGAGGCTGCGCTGGGCTCCTCTGGGGGCGTGGCAGGTTGACGAGGCTGCGCTGGGCTCCTCTGGGGGCGTGGTAGGTTGACGAGGCTGCGCTGGGCTCCTCTGGGGGCGTGGTAGGTTGACGAGGCTGCGCTGGGCTCCTCTGGGGGCGTGGCAGGTTGACGAGGCTGCGCTGGGCTCCTCTGGGGGCGTGGCAGGTTGACGAGGCTGTGCTGGGCTCCTCTGGGGGCGTGGCAGGTTGACGAGGCTGCGCTGGGCTCCTCTGGGGGCGTGGCAGGTTGACGAGGCTGTGCTGGGCTCCTCTGGGGGCGTGGCAGGTTGACGAGGCTGCGCTGGGCTCCTCTGGGGGCGTGGTAGGTTGACGAGGCTGCGCTGGGCTCCTCTGGGGGCGTGGTAGGTTGACGAGGCTGCGCTGGGCTCCTCTGGGGGCGTGGCAGGTTGACGAGGCTGCGCTGGGCTCCTCTGGGGGCGTGGCAGGTTGACGAGGCTGCGCTGGGCTCCTCTGGGGGCGTGGTAGGTTGACGAGGCTGCGCTGGGCTCCTCTGTTGTTTTCTCCTTTCCCGTTTGGCCGATCGGCGAGTTCGATCAGATTGGGGAGGCGTGGGCGTCGGCTCCTCAGCCAGACCAGGAACCCCTTGCGCCGCTTCAAGGTTAACGTGGACCTCGCAGAAACATAATCCCAACTTCATGATACGCATATAAATAACAAAAATTGAGTTGCCCAGTTGCCCCAGTGCAACCAGACTTGGGCCACTGTCTGGTTGCCCGGTTGCCGACCACTTTTCTTGTGTAAAATAGGAAACGAGTGCTGTGTACCTGTGTGTGTTTCCTGTGGTGTGGGGAGGGTGTGGTTTGAGCAGCCACACCTGTCCTGGGTCTAGCCTATGGGGCCCGGGAGCAGGGTGGCTGGACGCCTGTTGACCCGTTAGAGCCCACATGTCAAAGTCAAGGCCCGCGGGCCAAATCCGGCCGCGAATGAATTATCTATGGCCCCTGGGATGATATTTAATTACTATTAGAACCGCCCCGCAGGCCGACGCTAACCCAACGCTTTCTGTGGACATGGCCCCTAACACTACATTCCCCACAATGCACCGTGAGTACAATGCACTGTGAGTGCATTGGCGCGCAACGATAGCCCGCGAAAGCACTGTAGCGCAGCAAGCCCCGGGCCTCGGCTCCATTATTCATCAGCATTCAGAGCAGTGGTCAACTTTCAGCTACCCCCCTCCCCAAAAATGGCTAAACGAAAGGTGGACGCTGAGAACAGGGGGTTTCAAGCCAGGTGGGAGGCAGAGTACATGTTCACAGAGGTAAAAGGCAAACCTGTGTGTCTTCTGTGTGGAGAAAGTGTGGCTGTAATGAAAGAATATTATCTAAGAAGGCACTATGAAACGTCTCAGAAACACACAGACAAAGACAAGAATATGGACACGGAACAAAGGCTACAGAAGGTAGAAGAATTAAAACGAGGTTTTAAGTCCCTGCAGGCTCTGTTCACAAAAGCCAAATCACAAAGTGAGGCTGCTGTCAAGGCTAGTTTTATTGTGGCAGAAGACGTCGCAAAATCAGCCCTGCCATTTACAGAGGGAGAGTTATCAAAAACTGTATGCTTAAAGTTTGTGAAGCCGTGTGTCCAGACAAAAAGCAACTATTTTTAAACATGAGCCTTAGCAGAAACACCGTTGCTGAACGTGTAGACCAGCTTTCCACCAATCTAAAACAACAGCTTGTGGGAAAAGATTTTAGCGCATATTCCCTCGCTGTGGATGAGAGCACCGACACATCTGACATTGCCCAGCTGTCAATTTTCATCGGTGGAGTGGACTCCAGCCTGTGCATAACAGAAGAGTTTTGGGGGTTACGTCCAATGCATGGCACAACTACAGGACAAGATCTGTATGAAGAGGTATCTAGATGTGTAAATGAAATGGGGCTGCCTTGGGAAAAACTTGTGGGACTGACAACAGTCGGAGCACCCGCGATGTGTGGGCACAGGAGTGGATTGGTGGCAAGGATCCGTGAGAGAATGCGGGAGGAAAATGTCACGGGTGAGCTGACCGCTTATCACTGCATCATACACCAGGAGTCTGTGTGCCATAGATTTTTGTATTTTATTTTATTTTATTTATTTTCAGTTGAATGGACTCAGGAAACTCTGGACTCATGTTTTCACTTGAAATTACTGCAGAGCCATAAGAAAATATTGCTTCATTTAATGATAATAATAATATACACTTTGTTAGGTCTTGGTTCAATAGGCTATGTGCAATCATTTCAATATGTTTTAATAAACATTGAACCAGTCCGGCCCTCGACTTGTATCAAATTTGTTTTTTTGGCCCTCTGTGGTATTTGACTTTGACACCCCTGCGTGAGAGCAATCAACGAGCAACAGTTAAAACCCCCCCGTCACAACCACACAACCCGTTTCCAAACTTCCACCAAGGTGTTTTCTGGAGTTGTTATGTTGTTTGCACTGATTTACAGCATCAGAAGACAAATATCGAAATATGGATCATAGTTAAATCACACAGGATCATCAACTTCTAAAAAGTTTATGTCGGGCACTGCATAGACAACAATGCATGTAAATACACACATGTAAACACACACTCAGCCCTTTAAAGACCTGACTCTATCAAACCGTTGGCATTGTCAACTAAGCAACTGTTATATAAACTGCCTTCTGTGTGTGTGTGTGTGTGTGTGTGTGTGTGTGTGTGTGTGTGTGTGTGTGTGTGTGTGTGTGTGTGTGTGTGTGTGTGTGTGTGTGTCTGTGTGTTCTGGGAACAGGGAGAGGTCCAGCAAAGATAACTGTGTTGTTCCTGTCGACGTTCTCACAATGATCTCAACGGTGCTGGCGGTGAGGACACACGCACGCACATAACCATGTTAAATATAGATGACGGGGAATCGAACCCCAAACCAGAGAGAGCCACTGGGCCTGGAAACAGGAAGTGGATTCATCAGACGCTGCAACAAACCTCTGATGCTTCTTCAACAGTTTGGGTTTGAGGAAAAAATGCTGAAAGGTCGTTTCAAACAGAGGAAACAAAACCCTGCTACCCACAATGCAATGCTGCTTTACACGGCACCGTCCACATGTAGTACACAGACTATATATACACTCGAGCATCTATTTATAGTACACAGACTATATATACACTAGAGCATCTATCTATAGTACACAGACTATATATACACTATACCATCTATTTATAGTACATAGATGATATATACACTATACCATCTATTTATAGTACACAGACTATATATACACTAGAGCATCTATTTATAGTACACAGACTATATATACACTAGAGCATCTATCTATAGTACACAGACTATATATACACTATACCATCTATTTATAGTACATAGATGATATATACACTATACCATCTATTTATAGTACATAGACTATATATACACTAAAGTTTAAATAATTGATATACTATACATGCAATAAATGTATAAGAGATACATATTTAGAATGCAGACTATATGGTATACTCACTACACACAATATATTGTAAATATACGATCAATTCTATAGCCTTAATCTAGTCTACATACTGCTGTATACAGTGTATATATGTATATATACTACATATTATATAGACAGCAGGTCTCACTTGGAGAACACCTGATCAAATGAAGATAATAATACTTGAGATCATTTGATGATGTCCTTGTTATGATGCCAGGAGCAGCGTGCCGCAGGAGGCTTCACGAGGCTTCCACTCAGCGCCCAAGACTTTAAAAAGTATTAGTGCCAGAGTTACAGTCGCTGCCCCGGCCTCCGTCAGCCCTGTCCACTGCAGCGCACCGCACATCCACAAGCACTGGAAGCCACAGCACACGAGAACACAACCTCCCTATGACATCAAACGGTCACAGAATGATGACATCATCGACACTCAGTACACAGCGCCAGGAAGACCTGGGTCATCACACACAGGTTAAAGTCCTTCCCAAAACAAGGTGATGGACTGCTGCAGACAACAGGGGTGGAGGGATGG
>NC_137204.1:28947682-28952682 GCF_960531495.2 Zeus faber | reverse complement strand
ACACAGTGGTTCAAATGGAGGTTCTGGCTCCCCTGGGGGTGCAGCAGGGGAGCTGCAGGGATCCCATTCTAAAGACAGTAATGTTCCATCATCCATATTCATTTTCTTGGCCAGAAACGACCGAGAATCGGAACAACAGGGAAGTTTAAACTCTGTGGGGGACCTCCCTGGGAGCCATCGAAGGGCCCCTGGCGGGTCCCCGGACCACGCGTTGACAACCACCGCACTGACGCTGCAGCCACTGCCCGTGAAGCTGCGGCAACACGGCGGCTTTTGGGGACGGAACGAGCTTTTCGTCTCCATTTCCCAGATCCAGACGCTTTAAGGGGGCGTGGCCCTTAGACAGCTAGACGGCTAAGCGTGTTAGCTCAACGCATGGCTGCGGACGGGTTCAGCTAGCCTAGCTCCGGTGGAATTTCCTGCAGTTCCCCTTTATATCGCAACTTGTGCCACTACCTGCAAAGGGCGCCGAGCCTCCGGGAACCGGGAACCGGGACGAGATGACGGCAGCGGGGGGGGGGGGGGGCGCCTGGAGCAGCACGGGACGCGGACCTCCCGCGGACACGGGGACGCGGGAACCGGAGCGCGAGGACACAACGAGGAGCGCGAGGCTGCAGCGCCGCGTGCAGCGTCCGTCTGACGTGACACGAGGCGCGAGAGCGAAGCGCGAGCTTTTACCACGCGCCCCTCCCTCCCCGCTCCCCCTCCCTCCCTCTCCCTCCCCCCTCTCTCTCTCTCTCTCCCTCCCTCTCTCTCCCTCTCTCCCTCTCCCTCCCTCCCTCCCTCTCCCTCCCCTCTCTCTCTCCCTCCCTCTCTCTCCCTCTCCCCCCCTCCCTCTCTCCCTCTCCCCCCCTCCCTCCCCTCTCTCTCTCTCTCCCTCCCCTCTCTCTCTCTCCCTCCCTCTCTCTCCCTCTCCCCCCCTCCCTCCCTCTCCCTCCCCCCTCCCTCCCTCCCTCCCCCTCTCCCTCTCCCTCTCCCCCCCCCCCTCCCTCCCTCCCCCCCTCCCTCCCGCTCCCTCCCCCCCTCCCTCCCTCCCTCTCTCTCCGCCCCCCTCTCTCTCTCTAACAGATATACTACTAGAGCATCATGCTGACACACACACACATCAGTAAAATATAAAACAGACGCCTCCAGACAGAAAATACTGTGAAGAGAGATAGACCCCCCCCTCTCTCCTCCCTCCCCCCCCTCTCTCCTCCCTCCCCCCTCCTCTCTCCTCCCCCCTCCCCCCTCTCTCCCCCCCCCACACTCTGAATAATGCAGGCTGGGTCTCCTTCCGTCTTTCTGTTCCGTTCCAGAGCATCGGACAGAGCAGCACAATGAGCACCTCAGGTTACCTGCGCTCCGCCTGACAATCTCAAGCCCCATCTCCCCCCTCCCCCCTCTCCCCTCTCTCTATCTATACCTCTCTCCCCCATCTCTCTCCCCCCGCCTCTCCACATACCTCTCTCCCCCCTCTATATACCCCTCCCCGGTGTTCCTCCCCCTCTCTATGTATCTCTCTCCCCGTCTCTCTATACACCTCCCTGCCCCTGCCTCTCCCCCTTTTTGCCTCCCTCCTGCCTCCCTCTCCCATTTCTCTCTCTCTTTCTCTTCCCTCATCTCCCTCTTTCTATCGCTCTCCCCGTCTCTCTTTCTGTCTCTCTTCCATTCTTCCTCTCTTACCCTCTCCCCCTCTTTCTGTCTGTCCCTCCCCTCACCCTTTCACTCTGCTGTTGTCTCCCTCTCTCCTTCCCCCTTCTCCCCCGCTCTCCCCCTCTCGTGGGGTCAAAAGTGTCTGGCTCCAAAGTTGCCCATTGAGGCATTTTCAGAGAAACAAAACAAAGTGAGAACGCTCCAGAACTTCATGGTAGAATGTTACCTTCTAAATGCTTTTCCTGTTGGAATGAATCGGTGGCACAATGTCCCCATAAAACCACAAGGTTCCCACAAAACCACAATGTCCTCATGAAACCACAGGGTCCCCACAAAACAACAATGTCCCCATAAAACCACAAAGTTCCCACAAAACCACAATGTCCTCATTAAACCACAAGGTCCCCACCAAACCACAATGTCCTCATGGAACCACAAGGTCCCCACAAAACCACAATGTCCCCATAAAACCACAAGGTTCCCACAAAACCACAAGGTCCTAATGGAACCACAAGGTCCCCACCAAACCACAATGTCCTCATGGAACCACAAGGTCCCCACCAAACCACAATGTCCTCATGGAACCACAAGGTCCCCACAAAACCACAATGTCCCCATGAAACCACAAGGTCCCCACAAAACCACAAGGTCCCCACCAAACCACAATGTCCCCATGAAACCACAAGGTTCCCACAAAACCAGAAGGTCCCCACCAAAAACACCATGTCCCCATGAAACCACAAGTTCCCTACCAAACCACAATGTCCCCATGAAACCACAAGGTCCCCATGAAACCACAAGGTTCCCACAAAACCAGAAGGTCCCCACCAAAACACCATGTCACCATGAAACCACAAGGTCCCTACCAAACCACAATGTCCCCATGAAACCATAAGGTCCCCACAAAACCACAAGGTTCCCACAAAACTACAAGGTCCCCACAAAACCAAAATGTCCCCAAAAAACCACAAGGTCCCCGTGAAACCACAAGGTCCCCACCAAACCACAATGTCCCAATGAAATCACGAGGTCCCCACAAAACCACAATGTCCCAATGTAACCACAAGATCCCAACAAAACCACAAGGTCCCCACAAAACTACAAGGTCCCCACAAAACTACAAGGTCGCCACAAAATCACAATGTCCCCACAAAACCACAATGTACTGATGAAACCACAAGGTTCCCACTAAACCACAATCTCCCCATGAAACCACAAGGTCCCCACAAAAACACAAGGTCCTGATGAGACCACGAGGCCCCCTCCAAACCACAATGTCCCCACAAACCATAAGAATGAACGCTGCAGTTGGGAAGTGAACGCCCCCTACGTCTGGATCTGAGTAGTTTTGATAAAAATCACGGACATTTCTCCCGTCGTCAGCGTTGCACAAAAGATGGCCGTGGACGTTTGCCAACCTTACAGTCAAGGTTGCATCATCGGAAACTGGGCTTCACGAAACCAAGAAAACCACGAGTCCCACAATGCATTGCGTGAAGGATGACTCATCAGTCCACAGGGGGTACAGTTAGCATCGCCGGGTAAAGTCGGGAGTTTTAACTCTGTCGCGCGTCGCGGATAAACGCCGCCATTTTAGCAGCTGTCATGCAACCGCCACGAGCGGCCGCAGTGGAAGAAGTACTGCAACTTTCTACCTAATGGGAGTAAAAGTACAAATACCTTGACCCAAAGTCACCGCGGTGAACCTCGGGTGTTCACGGTGTTTTCAGCTCTTTTCAGCTCTAAGTTCCACAACAACACCACCGGCCCGAGTGGACAACAGAGCGCCGCGGCCTGAATAGTCATTCCAAACATGTCTCTGTTCCGTCCAGTATTCACACAAAACACTGAGTCCCCGATGGGCCCCGACGGGCCCCGGCGGTGCATTATGGGGCGCGACCCAGCGACCTTGCTGCCCAAACCAGACGCTCTGAATGTTCATACTTTATTGTGGGCATTTGGGTGGGGGCCGTGATGGATGCTTCAGTGAAACTTTTAACCTAAACACTCAGATCAGGGCCCCCGCCTCCGGGGCCCCCCTAGATCCTCGATTCAGTCTGAGAGCCCCCTATTTGAGTGCATTTATGTCATGGTGCCTGGTGCTGAGTGCCGTCCCCTGCTCTGTCACGTTTTGCAAACATTACTTCCTGACTTTTCAAACAATTTGTGCCACTTCACTGCAAATCACTGAGAAACTGATCAGAAGGAGGAATTTCCTGCTGGAGTCTGTTCTCATCTCATGCTTTTTGGGGCCTCCAACACATTCCGTCACAGCATGTGCTCATGGACTTTGTCAAAATGGATTTTTTCGAACCAATATCTGACGCTGCGGAAGATGGGGATGGTAGCTCAGGAGGTAGAGCTGGTGGTCTAGTAATCTAAAGGTTGCTGGTTGGATCCCAGGCTCCTCCTGCTAGCATGCTGTAGTGTCCTTGAGCAAGACACTTAACCCCTCATTGCTCCTGATGGCTGCGTCCGTCGCTGTTTGAATAATTGTAAGTGGCTTTGGATGAAAGCGTCTGATCAATGTAATGTAATGTAATGTAATGTAATGAAACGCAGGCACAAGCATGCTCCACCCTCAGGCCTTGTGACCCCCCCTGCCATCCCTTATGCGGGTCCGACACCTTAGTTTGGGAATCACTGACTTGGAACCGGAGTCACATTTTCCAGGGCCTCAGTCAAGGACCTGATTCTGTGATCGGAGAAAACTTGAGGGAGGAAAACAGGAAGTGGAGATGGAAGGAGGCGGCATTTCCAACAGTAAAATACCAGGTGATGGTGCTTTCCTTTTCATTCCTTAATATAAAAAATCTGATACACACACACACACACACACATATACTGTACGTATACTGTATACTGTATGTCTATGTATGTGACAAATATACCTCTTGAAATAAACCTCTTGAACATATACACACATATACACACACATATACACACATATACACACGCATACACACAATTATACACGCACAGTGAACTACTACCAAGCTACTCACCATGGCGGTTTGAGGGTGTTTTATCGGGGGGGCTCGATATCCATTTCTCGTCACCATGACAACATCTGGTGTTTGTCCAAGATCTAAGACACGAAAAATAAAATAAACGGTCAAGACAAAAAAAACCTGTTGTTTACATTTTCAAATTTGTAATTACAGTCACACTGGCATTTCATCATCAGTTTGTACTACATCTTATGTACAGTATATGTACAGTTTGTATATATTATGTACATACTGTACATACACTGTACATATCATGTACACTATGTACTGTGTACAAGTTATGTACATACACTGTAGAGTATGTACATCATATGTACAGTGTATGTACATGTGATGTACATAATATGTACAGTG
>NC_137204.1:28937682-28942682 GCF_960531495.2 Zeus faber | reverse complement strand
CAGACCCCTGGCGGCCAAAGTGGTGTCTGGCCGGCTGAGCCGCCTGACGGCAGCACTGACCGGTCCCGGTAAAGCCTGGGAATTCAGAGGCAGGACCGATGGCTCCAGAACCAATCGAAAAGGTTTGCTGGTTTCTTGACGCGCGGAGGAGCCGGCTGCGGGCCGCCGGGTTTCATGCGCCCGCGCGCGACGCCGGCGAGGGACAGAAGGACCCGCGGGATCGCCGGAAGAACTGTCGATGGCGATCCCCGCCCATATCGTTGTAGTGGCGTTGCTCATCTGCCAGGCGGCGCCGGTCGGCGTGGTCGGCGGTCTTGTTTCATCTAATTTCTATTCCAAATGATTCATCCGATCATTCAAACTGTAAATCACGACTGGGCTCATATTGTAATTGCATTTTTCATTCAGCAGGTGGCACCGGCCAATCCCTTCACCAAATTGTCAAGTTGTTATTATTTCCGTATTCGAAGTTGACGACCGGCGCTGACGGAGCCGAATCTGCGGCTCAACGACCGCGATCAACGTCCGTCAATTCGGGGCGAGGGCGACTAGCGTCGAACGGCATTTTCCGGTATCCGAGCGATAGAAATATATAATTCTACGATGGCGTCCAGGCCCTGCGTTTGGTAGCACCGTGTCGTCGGAGACAAAGGGCCCGGGAGTAGAAAAGAGCTGGCAGTGTGTCTGTGCCTGGGATTGGCCGAAAGGGTCATTTTGATGGTTCACCCTTGGAGGAGAACGGGCCAAAAACAACTTATTTGACCGACGTGCCTCAAATTCCGAGTGTTGTTCGTGGGGCTGAGGCGATATATCGCTATGATATCGATACTGTGATAAACGACTAGATATACTGGGATATTGCTATCGTGGTATGCGACCAGACGTTATGTGGTTGCATGTCGGGATACTGCGATATGAGACTAGCTATCATCTGGGATATCGATATTAATATTGTGATATTCAACGATATCCAGTCGCATATCACGGTATCGATATCGTGATATGCGACTGGATATGCTCTTGGATGCTGGTTATTGTAACCTTTAGATGTAGTTAAATGTTCAAGTCACTTGCACTTTCCTGAGCTTCAGGGACTGTTCTCACTGTTATGATCAGAGGTGAGAAGAACCAAATTATTCAGGGTTGGTTTAATAATAATATAATATTATTATAATATTTCTCCAGTGAATACGTCTTGGGATGGAACCAACACACGGTGCAAAATAGCCTCAAATTGACGGCAATATTTGATATTGTCTACATGGCCCAAATGTGTCTGTTTGTCCGAACAAATTAATCAAACTGCCCATGGAAGCAGGTGCTCGTCGCCTCCCTTCCTTCCTTCTTTCCTTCCTTCCTTCTTTCTGTCCTTCTTTCTGTCCTTCTTTCTGTCCTTCTTTCTGTCTTTCTTTCTTTCTTGTGTTTGTGTTTTTTTGGGGGCGTGGCGCTCGGGAAACGGGGCGGGACTGGAAGGGATTTTGCGTCACTTCCTATTGGCCGCTGCGCCAGGAAGCACGACCATAATGGGAGGAAATGAGCTCAGAGGCGGAAGAACTGGGACAAAAACACCGGAGAGAGAGAGAGAGAGATGGAGAGAGAGAGAGAGAGATGGAGAGAGAGAGAGAGAGATGGAGAGAGAGAGAGAGAGATGGAGAGAGAGAGAGATGGAGAGAGAGAGAGAGAGAGAGAGAGTGATGAGAGAGAGAGAGAGAGAGAGAGAGTGATGAGAGAGAGAGAGAGAGAGAGAGAGTGATGAGAGAGAGAGAGAGAGAGAGAGAGAGAGAGATTTCTTTAACCAGGACTAAGAGGAAAACCTCAGACAGACATGAGGCAGAACAGGATCCGTCTTTTCAATTTCAAAACAAAACAAAACAAAACAAAAAAAACATCCACATTACAACAGCAAACTGAAATGAAATGAAATGAAATTTTGATTCTAATTCTAATGTTTTTATTCTACTCTCATATAATGTGGAAGAATAAATAGGCACGTTAAGAAACCAAGGCAACGGGTCGCTTCCGCTCCACCGGTCGCTCCGGGGGCTGCGTTACATGAGTGTGTGTGTGTGTGTGTGTGTGTGTGTGTGTGTGTGTGTGTGTGTGTGTGTGTGTGTGTGTGTGTGTGGTAGTTGGGCGGGAGCAGGAGATCATCTGTCAATCAAGAAGTTGAAAGAAAATATGAAGTATGATGAAGGAGTATTTTTAATATTTCTAGTGCGTATTCATTCTACAGCCCCAAAGAACCCTGGGAATCTGATTGTTCTTCAGATCTTAGATCAGATTTTTGGCGATTTGATTGATTTGCTCGAGGAATGGATGAGTGGATGAGTGGATGAGTGGATGAGTGGATGAGTGTGTTTGATCATCCTCAAACCCACATCGTGGTTTTTTGGAGCCTTGTGTTCCTCCCACCAGCACCTGGCATACACCTGGAGGAGGAGGCGGATGTGGAGGAGGAGAATGTGGAGGGGGAGGAGGAGGAGGAGGAGGGGGAGGAGGAGGAGGAGGAGGAGGTGGAGGAGGAGGGGAGATGATGGCACCGCTCAGCAGAAAGCCCAGGATCAGGCAAGAAAAAAAAGTTTCTTTTTCGTGTTTGTTGGAGTCCATGAGCGGAGAAAGGAGGCGTGGCTTCTGTTAGTAAGACGGCGGCGGAGGAAGAGGGGTGTTGTGGGTAATCATGGAGAGGGGGAGGGATGGGAGGAAGAGGGGAGGGGTGAAACTGAAGAGGGGGAGGGACTTCCTCCCAATGCCTTCACTCGTGCACTGCTTCCTACTTCCTGTGACGGCGCAGCGTCCGCCAACGTTTTCCAAAACAAAACCCGGCTTTTCCGTCCACCGAGACATTTTGCATTTTTGGATATTTGTGCACTTTGAAGTGCATTGTGGGTAACTTGTAGCAGACTACATGGTGCACGGCCTTTGCAAAAAAGGTGGGGAACACCCGACACAGAGGCCGCCGCCATCATCAGTCCATTACGGCGTGAACGAGTGATGGATTTGGAGCTCAGCCACAAGTGGTATCAGGAGGAGCTGGGAATTCTGGGTAATAATCTAGGGGCGAGAGGTTCCATCAGGAGGGGAAGAGAGGGGCATTGTGGGTAATAGATAGAGTCAGTCACATGTTGGAAGAGAGGGGTGTTGTAAGTAATAATAAAAGGGGGAAGAGAGGGGCATTGTGGGTAATTAGGTAGAGTCAGTCACATGAGGATGCAGCACTGGCAGCCTTTCCTCTTGTCTGTACCTGTGGTGGAGGTGAGGCCGTGGGGCGGAGGGAGGGGAGCGCCGGCCTCGGCGTGAGCGGGCAGGGACGAGGCGCTGTCCTGTCGGCGTCGCGGCCGTCGGACGACAGTTCGGTGCTGGCGGCCTCGGAGGTTGGCGGGGCGACCCGACACCAGGTCGGCCGCCGTGCCGTCCGCCACCGACACGTCGGTCCACCGTCTTCTCCCGCAGCGACTTCTCGTCGTCCTCGTCGATCAGCACACACCTCCGCCTTGACGGCGCCGTCAAAAACCCAGCAGGTGCCGGCTCTCGCTCAGGTCGTCCACGTCGCGGTATCCCAAGAACACCATGTGACCGGTGTGGTCGGTGCCAGTGGCGCCGGCGGCGGCAGGCTGGGCGGTGTGATGGCGGGGCGGAGACTCCCTCTGCGGCACCGCCTGTCGGGCTGGGGGGGCTGGAGGGGACGGAGGGCGGGGCGCAGGACGGCGGCGACAGGTCGTCGGTGTCCGCCGGGGGAAAACATATGGTCTGGGTTCGTCCGCCGCTGCCGTCGTCATGGCGACCCCTCCGTGCGCGCCGGGGCTCCGCCGCCCGCCGGACCAGGCGGTCGAACCTGCGCAGAGCTCCAGCCGTTCTCTGCGCCAGGGGCGGCGGTTGTGGCCACGCCCCCGCAGGAAGCCACCTCGTACACCACCTTCCTGCCGTCGTCGTAGACCTTGATGCCGCGGGGAGGCGGCGGTCGCCGGGTCCACGCGCTGAGCCGACAGGACGCGGCTCTCGCCGCTCAGAGGGTCGTGCTGCACGTTGATCTCCATGGCAAACATGGCTGTTAGGGGGGAGGGGGGCTAAGGAGATGGAGAGAGGGAAAGAAAGAAAGAAAGATAGATAGAGGGATAGATAGATAGATAGACAGATAGATAGATAGAGGGATAGATAGACAGATAGATAGATAGATAGATAGATAGATAGATAGATAGATAGATAGATAGATAGATAGATAGACAGATAGATAGATGGATAGATAGATAGATAGATAGATAGATAGATAGATAGATAGATAGATAGATAGATAGATAGATAGATAGATAGATAGATAGATAGATAGAGGGATAGAAGGATAGATAGATAGATAGATAGATAGATAGATAGATAGATAGATAGATAGATAGATAGATAGATAGATAGATAGATAGATAGATAGATAGATAGATAGATAGATAGATAGATAGATAGATAGATAGATAGATAGATAGATAGATAGATAGACAGAGGGATAGATAGATAGATAGATAGATAGATAGATAGATAGATAGATAGATAGATAGATAGATTGATAGATAGATAGATAGATAGATAGATAGATAGATAGATAGATTGATAGATAGATAGATAGATAGATAGATAGATAGATAGATAGAGGGATAGATGGTAGAAGGAAGTAACAGAGGATGTGTTACAGGGTTAGAAGGGATGGAGGGATGGAGAATGTAAAGGTGTGGGGACGGGTTCACACAAACTACACATGAACACCTGCTACACCTGAACTACTGCTGTATGTACCATATATACTACGACTACTATTTACTGCTTCTAGTATACTACTACTACATACTATATATTACTACTATGTACTATAAACATATTATGTACTATATATCACTACTACGTATTATAAATATATTATGTACTATATATCACTACTATGTACTATACTTTTATTATCTATTATATATCACTACTATGTACTATAAACATATTATGTACTATATATCACTACTATG
>NC_137204.1:28927682-28932682 GCF_960531495.2 Zeus faber | reverse complement strand
TAGACATACTAGTTGTACAGCTAGACATATTAGTTGTACAACTAGACATACTAGTTGTACAACTAGACATACTAGTTGTACAGCTAGACATACTAGTTGTACAACTAGACATACTAGTTGTACAGCTAGACATATTAGTTGTACAACTAGACATACTAGTCCTAAATCTAGACATAGTAGTTATACAAATAGTCATACTAGTACTGGTTCTAAAACTAGACAGTAATATTTTGTGCCAATGAGCCATGTAGTCATCCTGTCAAGGGTGGTGGTGGTGGTGGTGGTGGTGGTGACCGGCTTGGCTGGACATTACCTCCGACTTCATTCCAGTGTTTGTCACCTCCTGGGTTTGCAGCCGGCCGCGCCTGGGCCCCATGAGGCCGTAAGTCACCCCACCGCCCCCCAAGAACAAACCCTTCTTTTTTAAAAAATCACCACGTCGCTGCCAGCGCCCGGACCCCGGCGGCGGCGTACCTTCTGCAGGTCCTCGATGGAGCGCTCCGTCTCCCGCAGACGCTCTCTCAGAACCTGCTCTTTGGCCGAGATCTGGGACTCCTCGCTCTCCAGCGCCACGATGTCCGACTCCAGCCTGGAAGCAAACAGCGAAGGGTCAGCCTCCCCCCTCACATCACGGCTCCTCCGTTTGAATCCGTGATAGAAGAGTTGGTAGGACAGCTCGTATCGATAGTACAAGTAATATCCTAGTAGTTAGTTACATGCACCATTTGTACTGGTTTCATTCAGGGGATGGCGCTGCTGTGCCGGGGCTTAATGCGAAAGAGAACACAACCATGTACGAGCACACATCATGTCATGTGGCGTGTCCAGGACACGTCATGTGGCGTGTCCAGGACACGTCATGTCATGTGTCCAGGACACGTCATGTCATGTGTCCAGGAAACATCATGTCATGTGTCCAGGAAACATCATGTGGCGTGTCCTGGACACATGACATGACGTGTCCTGGACACATGACATGACGTGTGTCCAGGACACATGACATGACGTGTGTCCAGGACACATGACATGATGTGTCTTGGACACATCATGTTGCATGTCCAGGACACGTCATGTGGTATGTCACTGCACACACACACACACACACACACACACACACACACACACATGCACAAACACAAACAGTAATAAATGGATGTAACAACAATCGTAGGAAGCAGTAGAGGGAGGTTCATGTTGCTTCCTTGTTTTCACAGCACACACTACTTCACATTGTGTGTGTGTGTGTGTGTGTGTGTGTGTGTGTGTGTGTGTGTGTGTGTGTGTGTGTGTGCGTGTGTGTGTGTGTGCGTGTGTGTGTGTGCGTGTGTGTGTGTGCGTGTGTGTGTGTGTGTGTGTGTGTGTGTGTGTGTGTGTGTGTGTGTGCGTGTGTGCGTGTGTGTGTGTGTGTGTGTGTGTGTGTGTGTGTGTGTGTGTGCGTGTGTGTGTGTGTGTGTGTGTGCGTGTGTGTGTGTGCGTGTGTGTGTGTGTGTGCGTGTGTGTGTGTGTGTGTGTGTGTGTGTGTGTGTGTGCAGATGCAGCTGTGCGACACTCATGTAGTGCGGTGTGTATTCCATGTGCACACGCACGCGTGTGTGTGTGTGTGTGTGTGTGTGTGTGTGTGTGTGTGTGTGTGTGTTCTGAAAGTTCCACCAGGAACAAGCAGGCGACCGGCGGAACATTCCAAGGCTGTCTCCATGGAGACAGCCCGAGGTTGGCGTCAGGGCTGTGGTGTTTCTTTTAGGGACACATCTCACCCTCATATCAGCTGTAATATTAGAACGTTACGGATATTTCAGGCCCCGAAACACCAGAAAATAACTAAAAACCGCACATTGTTTCCTCAAACCTGCATCATCGGACAGGGACCCTGGGCGTGGGGAAGACGCACCTGGAGGCCAAGCGCAGTACTGCAGCCACCGTCCCAACGCAAGGACCTCATGGTCAAACGGACGTAAAGTTAAAAATAAAAGATAAATAATAAAAAACTGACAGTAAACAAATTGCTGACGACAACGCTCCAAAATGACCGGCGCCAATGAACACCCAAAATCCCCGCATCAAACACGGTGACCTTGTGTATATTTGCGGAAGCGAGTGCTGGAGCCTGGAGGCCTGGCGCCTCGGGGAGCTCAAGGCTCTCCCTCCGCTGTGGGGAGGCAGCGCCGGCCTCCGGGTTCGGCCCCAAACCGACAGCGAGCCTCCCTGTCGTCTTGGCCCTCTGCATTTAAAGTGGTAATCCATGAGGTTGTTTTGGGACATGTAAAAACCCACTTCTGATGCTTTATTGACTTGGTACTTTAGTAGAAACAGCCATCCAGTGTCTTGGCGTTCCGCTTGCTGCTCCTCCAGCGATCCACCGATACGCTTTCATGGATTCCACTTGAAATCTTCTCAATAAAAGTCTTTCACGGGCTTTTGACAAAATGAGCATCGACAGAGTAATATTCATTGTAACGGGGAAAGTAAAGCTCATTGTCATTTTGAAGATGTCAGATGTCAGTCGTAACGTGTGTTGAACATCATATGAAACATTCAATCTTCAAAGATGAATATTTTTACATGAGCATTAGGGAATAGCTCATAATTAGAAGCTAAATAAAGTCAACTCAATACAATTCATTCAATACAATTAAAAAGATACATAATTAATTCAATATAAAAAGAAAATAGATCATAAAATCAAAAAAAATGATAACCGTACATTATATCAGTATTTTATTTCGTTTTATATGCTAATAATAATAATAATAATAATCATAATAATAATAATCATAATAATAATCATAATCATAATAATGCATCCAGCTGCAGGCAGCAATACGTGGGGTCCATGGTAGTCGTCCCTTCTTTAAAGTTCAATGTAGGGGTGTGCTTTGGCTCCCTGTTGCTGTGTGTTTTGTGACTGGAGAAGTTCATCGTTCTGCCTGGTTACAGTGTAGTTCTATGGTTGGGCGGTGTTGGCGGCTGTGGGTGGAGTTTCCTACGCAGCAACTAACGGCGGTTCTCATCCTGAAGTGGGGCTGCATGATTATGGATGAGATGATAATCACGATTATTTTACTCAATATTGTGATCACGATTATTGATCATGATTATTGATCCATTTAGAGGAATATAATTTTTTCATCTGCATTGGCTACACCAAAAACATAAAAAAGAATGAAAATATTTCAAAACACATACACAATAAATACATATTCCTTGTATTATGTAATGGCTTATGGTTATCGTTACGAGTAATTATAATTCAGGAAGTTTGTGTACATTAATGTCTCTGGAATGTCTACAAATTCTGACAGTGATGTTATTGGGTTTATCTTTTGTAGAGTTACTCTGGTGCTTGTCAGTCGTCCTCAGAAGTGTTTATATTTCTGATGTTTAACACGCTGCGCTTTGTTTCAATAACTGGTCGTCTGGTAAAATTGTAACTTGTTTAATAACACCTGTCGCTTTGTGACCTCGTACGGTTAAGAGTTTGTATCTTATATTCCGTAAGTTAAAGTCCAGTCGCGATTGTATCTGTGTGTCACTCGACTGCAGCGCTATCACTTAATGTGTGTGCTCCGCCACCTCGCGCATGCACGCTCGACATGGCGCCATCTTGGTGAGGACTGCGGTCGTTGACCAATCGCATGACGGCAGTGCGATCATGTGACCCGTGCGAGCCGTCGTTTGCGCATGTGCGAGCGCCGCGGCGATGATAAATAAAATACAGTTTTTTCACAAAATTATCCCACAATAATGGACCCCGGTCCACATTTTAATTTGTTGTAATCTTGGGTGTGAGTGCGGTGGATCCATAGCATCCACACACCACTGACGACAGCTTTTCATGGACAAAAACAACAGGGCCCCCGGTCCTCCTGGGCGGGGCCCCTGCAGGCAGCAGTGCAGGGGGTCCTGGTGAGTCGGTGTGGCACGTGTGACGAAACGATGTACAAGCCCCGCTCACAATACTAAAGAATTATTTTAGGTTAATGTTATACTGTAACTATCTACAATTCAACATGGCTTTTTCAAACAAATTGCCGTAATGGAATACACCCGTATGTCATAACGCAACGAGTCTTTGACTATGAAATATAACGT
Organism: Zeus faber; assembly: GCF_960531495.2. NCBI lineage: Eukaryota > Metazoa > Chordata > Actinopteri > Zeiformes > Zeidae > Zeus > Zeus faber. Next base: position 28,928,593 of record NC_137204.1, on the reverse strand, counting down.
TTATTGTCGACGACAGTTCATTGGGGATTTGGCTGAATATCTAAGGACTGATACAAATGTATGTAGCCGCCTTGCCAAACGTGCATTTTACCGCTTTCAACTCTTCCCTGCCTCCTCCCTTTCCAAACAAAGCCGCCAGAGTTTGGCTGTGAACGGGGTGTTGTCGTTGTAACAAGTCCCCCCGGTGCGCTGGGTTCCCACCCTCCAGGCTGGACCCCTAGTAATAATGTCAAACACTAGTAGTCCTTTGGCCACATTAAATTGTCTTGTGGCCCAGAAGTTCACCCGCGGGCCTGTGGTTCGGAACCCCCGGTCTAAATGTTATGGAGGGTCTCTGGTCAAAAGCGTCTTTGTCCTGGTTTCAGTCCTGAAATAGAGTTTCAGTGTTTCCAACACTGAACCCACTGTTCATTCTGAACAAAACCCGTAACCTCGAAAATATTTTCTTGGCTTATTTTTAAATAAGAGAAATGTAATCAGGAACCAAATTAGATCGGTCTGACCGAGCTTCAGCCATAGACCCAACAAGTGTCTCAGAAACAACCTTCACTTTCCTACCGTTTTGTAGCGAGACTGAATGAATTTGCTTTGGTTGACATGAATGCAGCCAAAAGACTTTGAATCTGTTTTTGTAAAACCAACGTCAAAACTGTGGTATGACGTAGGGATTAAAGAAGCTGCGTCCAAGTCTTTTATGTGGGTGAAGCAAGACAAGCAACGGAATGCAGGAAAGTAAAAAAAACAAATTACCAAAAGGGAGCAAATAGAAGGATGTAGATTGAAGAACGTTGTACACAAATACAACCCTACGGAGTGACGCCAAAGCAACAACAACGGCAACAACAACAACAGCAACAACAACAGCAACAGCAACAGCAACAACAACAACGACCAAAATGACTAAAACAACA
>NC_137204.1:28897682-28922682 GCF_960531495.2 Zeus faber | reverse complement strand
AAACTAGTCATACTAGTTATTAAATTAGACATACTAGTTATTAAACTAGTCATACTAGTTACTAAACGAGTCATACTAGTTACCAAACTAGTCATACTAGTTACTAAACTAGTCATACTAGTTATTAAATTAGACATACTAGTTATAAAACTAGACATACTAGTTATAAAACTAGACATACTAGTTATTAAACTAGACATACTAGTTATTAAACTAGACATACTAGTTATAAAACTAGACATACTAGTTATAAAACTAGACATACTAGTTATTAAACTAGACATACTAGTTATTAAACTAGACATACTAGTTATAAAACTAAACATAGTAGTTATTAAACTAGACATACTAGTTATTAAACTAGTAAAAGTAGAACTATTAAACAAGAATCAGTTGAGTCTGTCAAAAGTATTCATTGGGGGGGGGGGGGGGGTGGGGGGGGTGCAAAGTGTAAATGCACACATTCAATATCAATGACTTGCCAAACGCCATTTCCCACATTCATTTCATTTCATTCATTTCATTGTTTTTCCTTATCTTCTGTTCGCGAGTGGAAGACGACCAGCTACAAACTACCAACAAACTACAAACAACCAGCTTCAAACCACCAACAAACTACAAACTACTAACTACAAACCACCAACAAACTACGAATGACTAACTACAAAGTTCAAGCTAAACACTACAAACGACCAGCGACAAAGTATCAGCTACAAACTACTGGACCAACAAGCTGGATTCCCTGGACAGGAAACGCAGGAAGGGAACTCAAAGCCTCCAGTTCAGGAAAGGATTCAGCTTCATCACCTTCTGTCGCCTTTCTCCCCTTTTCTCTGCTTGTTGAATACAATGTTTCCACCTGACGCTTTGTGCCACCACCAGCACAAACTACCAACAAACTACAAACCACCAACTACAAACCACCAACAAACTACAAACTACCAACAAACTACAAACCACCAACTACAAACCACCAACTACAAACTACCAACAAACTACAAACCACCAACTACAAACCACCAACTACAAACCACCAACAAACTACAAACTACCAACAAACTACAAACCACCAACTACAAACCACCAACTACAAACCACCAACAAACTACAAACCACCAACTACAAACTATCAACAAACTACAAACTACCATCTACAAACCACCAACTACAAACCACCAACAAACTACGAACTACCAACAAACTACAAACCACCAACTACAAACTATCAACAAACTACGAACTACCAACAAACTACAAACCACCAACTACAAACCACCAACAAACTACGAACTACCAACAAACTACAAACCACCAACTACAAACCACCAACAAACTACGAACTACCAACAAACTACAAACCACCAACTACAAACCACCAACAAACTACGAACTACCAACAAACTACAAACCACCAACTACAAACCACCAACAAACTACGAACTACCAACAAACTACAAACCACCAACTACAAACTATCAACAAACTACAAACTACCAGCTACAAACCACCAACTACAAACCACCAACAAACTACAAATGACCAACTACAATCTACCAACAAATTACAAGCTACCAGCTACAAACCACCAACTACAAACCACCAACAAACTACAAACTACCAGCTACAAACCACCAACTACAAACCACCAACAAACTACAAATGACCAACTACAATCTACCAACAAACTACAAACCACCAACTACAAACTATCAACAAACTACAAACCACCAACTACAAACTATCAACAAACTACAAACTACCAGCTACAAACCACCAACAAACTACAAATGACCAACGACAAACCACCAACAAACTACAAATGACCAACTACAATCTACCAACAAACTACAAACCACCAACTACAAACTATCAACAAACTACAAACGTCAACTACAAACTACCAACAAACTACAAACTACCAGCTACAATTGACCAACTACAAACTACCATCAAACTACAAATGACCAACTACAAAACAACAACAAACTACAAATGACCAACTACAAACTACCAACAAATTACAAATGACCAACTACCAACAAACTACAAATGACCAACTACAAAACAACAACAAACTACAAATGACCAACTACAAACTACCGACAAACTACCAACAAACTACAAACAACCAGCTACAAACGACCAACTACAAAACAACAACGACCAGCTTCAAACTACCAACAAACTACAAACGACCATCTTCAAACTACTAGCAGACGACTAATGTTGAGACGTCCGTGAGGCGTCACGGTGGATCGTCCGGAATCCAACCTGGACCTTGGGCGACGTTTCCCACAAAGCCTGGGGCGTACACCGGGGCGTGGCCTCGCTCCACCTTCCGTCGGGGACTTTTCCCGTCTGCAGCTCAGGAAGCTTTATCTCCGCCCTCGGCATCAAAAGCTGCAGTTTGTTCGCTCGCTCTCGGGGACTCGGCGTCTGTTCAAAGTCCTCAGATGAGGAATGTGACCCCACGGCTTTATTCCCCCTCGTTTCAGCCAGAGTCATAACTGCATCGCTGCTCCTGCACCAGGGTTTGGACGATGTGCGTAAACACAGAAAAGGTCACGTAACGCGGTCCTCGCTGACCTTTCAGGAGCTCCGTCCATGGAACGTTAAATGGAATTAGAGGTTGATGTTTGAATGTGACGGGAGCGAGAGCTTTCATAACGTTTACTTTTGGAAAATTGGGGGAAAAGAAAGTCACAAAATACAAGCGAGGAGGCTTTTGGCCCAACTAATGCTTGTTCCAAACTACCCGTCTGGCGGAAAGCAGACCATAATATTAAAATGTGGGTTTTTATTCCCACTCCCAACTGATTTTGTTTTGCGCTTCCTTCATCGAAGACGACGCTGAAGGTCAAAGGCAGAATAACTGTGTCGGACTGTTCGAATAAATCATATAGAATCCACTTCAAATTAATTTCCTGCTTTCGATTTGTGCACACACACACACACACACACACACACACACACACACACACACACACACACACACACACACACACACACACACACACACACACACACACACACACACACAGTTCAATTAAATTGACTATTTTTTTTTGTTATTGCTGTTCTGTCTAAAAATACAACTAAACAATAAAATAAAAACGAATAATTAATGACACTATAATAGAACATAATAAAAACACAACATAATAATTGTGCATAACAGCTACAATGAATGGATCCAGTTTAAATTCCTTCTCAATATTGTTATTGCAGTTCCATCTTTTGATTTAACAAAAGACAGTGATCTACCCACAACAAAAACGCTCAGCTAAAAACTACAAACAAACTACAAACAACCTACAAACAACCAGCTACAAACAAATTACAAACTACATACAAACTACAAATGACCAGCTACAAACTACAAACAAACAAACTACAACGATCTGCTAGAAACTACAAACAGATGACTAGCAACTTACAAACAACCAGCTATAAACTACAAACAAACTACAAACCAGCTACAACGATCTGCTACAAACTACAAACAAACTACCAAGCACCAAGCGGTGGTAGCTCAGTGGGGGCGCGGTGGACACTCTGATGAGCTCATGTTCTTCACTGTTCACAGGGGAACCAGTGTCTCACAGCTCGAAGGAAACCAACAAGCTCCTCCCAGGGACGACAGCGGGAAGTCTGGGTCACATCACCTCCTGTTTTCCTTCCTTCCTTCAGCTTCCTCAGAGAGAACTTTCCCATCGCTCCATCAACCTGACCCGGCTCGAACGTTTGTTTTGAAATAAACGTCGTTCTGTCGTTTATTTATGCGTCTCTGCCTCTCTGTTCCCTCCCCTGGTGGACAACCCCAACCCAAAAAATCACTCTACACCGATCCTAACCCGGACCCTAACGCCATCATCACTCCATCCTGTTTCAGACCTCATCACCTCTATCTTTTCTCCACCCACAACCCCTTACTAGTTTAAGACACTATTAAAAACTCAGATCCCAATTTGTGTTTGTAACCTTGACCCACTAAACTTAACCCTAAGCTTAGTCTACCGATGAGCTTCGCAGCTGAAGATCACCGCACCCAGCACACAGATAAAATAGTTCTGAATGTAGTTTCACTCAACTGAACTTATTTGCAAGATCTTGTTTCTATGTCTTTTATTTTTTCTCGACATAAACACACAAGTACGGCTTAAATAACTCTGAAGTGAGACACTAGAAGGTGCACTCCCACAGGAGCTAGGCTAGCTGATCCCATCTGCAGCCATGCATGGTGCTAACACGGTTAGCATGCAGCCTTTTGCTATCTCAGTTCTGGACACAGCAATGAAACCGGTATCGACCCTGAAAACCACAACATTGTGGGTGGAGCTAACGAGGGTGCCGCCCCCCGTGGCTGAGATATGTGACTACAATACAGATAAGATTTTCATTTGGTCTTTGTTTACTCCGTTTAATGTGGTTGAAATTGCAGCAAGAAGCTAAGAAGCGTAGCGCTGTTGTTGAGGGAAGTACGTGACAAATACACGGGTCGGATTCCATGCAGCACCAGATGTCCCGCCCCCTCCACCTTGAGCCAATCACGGCGCATCGGCCAAAAATAAACCAGAGAAGAAGAAAAACGTCCCTTGTTTAGAACTTTTTTTTACAAGCGTGTTGATGAAAAACGGGCGTGTTTTGTCGCTAAACACCAACTTGTGTCTGATCGGGGGATCTCACACCGCACAATGGAACCTTCATGGATTATTATAACATTTGGTGACGGAAGTCTGAGAGTGCTCCGGGGACCTGAGAGCCGAACCAAAGTACCTTTTTTTGGAGCATTTTTAACATGTCCATCGTGGTAAATGTCGGATCAGATAAACAGTATATATATTGAATCTTTCCTTTTATTTTGCCTCTCCTGTGAATCTGAAAGCCCCTACAAGCGCCTCCCCGCGCTGCGTCTCCACCCATTTTGTCTTCTATTGCCAAACGCTAAGTGCTGCGCTTTGCTTGGCCAGTGTATTGATGACATCATAACATTGTTTATTTTCCCCTGGTTCGTTTGACACCCCCCACCCCCTCCACGCCCAGCTCAAATGTCAAACTACACCTGTGAACAACCTTCACAGTTTTTTGTTTTTTTTAAGATGTGAGTTCCTGTATCTACCTATGAATCATGTCTTCCAACCGCCTGCCCTGCTCTTCATCGCACTCCAGCTGTTTCCGGCGACCCTCCTCTTCCTCCACTCCACCGCTGGGAGTTCCCTGGAGCAACCAGCGCTCACGCATGGCTTTGGACTGTGGGAGAGAGGGAGGGCGGTCAGGTGAGGTAACAGCCAGATTGAACATGTAGAAATAGGCATCACAAGCAGTTTGATGGGATCCCAGTGTTTGCACTAAATGGAACAAACAGAGGGAAATTAACCTTTCGGGCCAAAAAGACGTGTTTCGACGTGTGTGTTCCATCAACATTTCAAATAAAAAAGCAGAAAAATATATGAACCTTATTAGCTGCAAAAACAAACTGTAAAATAAAGAAACTGTAAAATAAACAAACTGTAAAATACACTCTCAAATTTTTGGGGTTTATTTTAAGTTAATTTTAGGTTTCTATTTTTTGTTTATTATTATTTATTATTTGTCGAGTTTGTTGTATATAGACACATTTTTATTGTTCATTGTCAATTTTTCGGTTTATTTTATGGGATTATTTCATTTTCCAGCTAATGTTTTAGGTTTGTTCTATCTATCTGTCTATCTATCTATCTATCTATCTATCTATCTATCTATCTATCTATCTATCTATCTATCTATCTATCTATCTATCTATCTATCTATCTATCTATCTATCTATCTATCTATCTATCTATCTATCTATCTATCTATCTATCTGTCTATCCATCCATCCATCCATCCATGTATCTATCTATCTATCTACCTATCTATCTATCTATCTATCTATCTATCTATCTATCTATCTATCTATCTATCTATCTATCTATCTATCTATCTATCTATCTATCTATCTATCTATCTATCTATCTATCTATCTATCTATCTATCTATCTATCTATCTATCTATCTATCTATCTATCTATCTATCTATCTATCTATTTATCTATCTATCTATCTATCTGTCTATCCATCCATCCATCCATGTATCTATCTATCTATCTATCTATCTATCTATCTATCTATCTATCTATCTATCTATCTATCTATCTATCTATCTATCTATCTATCTATCTATCTATCTATCTATCTATCTATCTATCTATCTATCTATCTATCTATCTATCTATCTATCTATCTATCTATCTATCTATCTATCTATCTGTCTATCCATCCATCCATCCATGTATCTATCCATCTATCCACAGTGACTTATAAAGCAGTGGAAGTTTCCTTCTCTCTCTCACCCAGTAAAACAAACATCACGTTTCCTGTTCAGCTCCACTCAGCGCTGCCTGGGACGTTGAGGGGAAGGTTGGGGCTTTCGTCCATGAAAAAAAAGGAATAAATGCCTTGGCCTTGATTTTTGGTGGAAAACGTTCAACTAACATCTTGAACACGATACGTTTCATTTTTTCTGCATCTTGTAACAAGACATTACCTAATGCGGTGGCTATTATGTATTGCATAATAAGTACAATGTGTTATGATTTAAGTATGATAATTCAATACTTTATGTAATAACACACCAAAACTGCTCTCTCCATTTACAGCGAGTGAGCGAGAAACTTTGGTACATGAGTACGTTTCACACAGAAACAAAAACACACCACAAATTGCAAAATGTTGGTGATATTAAATAATACAGTTCAACTGTGCAACATTTTGGGAAGATATAACAAAAAGCTGTTGTTTCAAAATGCTGTTATTACAAAATGTGGGCGTTATCGCATTTTTTTTTTTTTTCTTTTTTATTTAACTTTTATTAAGCCAGGATAAAAAATAAATAAATAAAAATAATGGGTCGGCCAAGAAAATGAACAGATGAATGAATGAACCAATGCACAGATGAATAAAAATAGATTATCAGCAGCTCTTTGATCCTCATATCTGTTGTGGCTCTGAGCGTTGGAGAGCCAGAGCCGGATCTTGGCTGCTATTCTCAGACTCCGGACACTCCATGGCTGAAGTGGTCCTTATCAGGTCTCCGGGCTCCTATCTGCTTCCAGCTCCAGCCTCTCTGGGGATGGAGGCTACAAAGGCGGCTTCACGCTGCCTGGCCGCCGGCACTCACAGCCAATGGCCGGTAAATAGAGTGTTTGGCAGAACAGCGATGCTATCTGAGCTGCTGTCTGCCCGAGCCTAAAAGGAACCAGTGAGGAACGCAATAATGATGCAAGAGTTGCAAACCATTTGTTCATAGCGAACAAATCTTGTAAATGAGTCATGAGTCAAGAGTCACTTCGGCAAAAGAGTCGCTCGTCCGCTTAGTTTGCAGAAAACACAGACATTCAGCTCATTTAGCTGAGTCTTAACCTGGATTCATGAACGAAAAGAGCAAGAGGTCCCAACAAGGACCGATTTGTTTTGATTCGGTGCCTGGAGGAGCCAGAGAGCGACTGATTGAATGTTTGACTCACAAAACGAATACAATGACTGAGGATTACATCAGTGAAGGAAAAGGTGAAGGCATTTGGTGTTATTCATATTGAATGCGACGGATCTATACTTACGCATTGCAACAAAATAATAAATAATAATAATAATAATAATTTTGACAGAATTAAAAATTCTTATGAGAATTACATTCGCGCCGAATGACTCTTCCTCCTGTCGTTCATCGTTCGGGAAGTCCTCCATCGCTCACAGTGCGTTACATCAACTTAACCAAACAAAGTAAGCGTCTGAAAAATTGAAAAAAAAAATTCTGGTTTGTTGAGACGCAAATCTCAAAAACCTTTCATTTCTACTTCTGTTCCCTGTGTAGCTCAGTGGGTAGAGCAAGGCATGGATATTGCCTGGGATAGAGGTTCTTTTCCCTTCTCTTCGAGAAGCTTAACCGCGAGCCGAGAGCTCGGCATTACCATGGGTTCAATTCCCTTATTCAGCTGAATGGGTTGTGTGAAGTATTAACCTTTCCACCCTTTCCTTCCCTGCACAGCCCCACAGATAGAACAAAGCAATAAAATAGTCAGGGTAATAATTCTAATTCTGCAGCTTCTATAGATTTATTACAAAAACATCAGGCTAAAATTACAACTGTAAATGGTCTCATTTGTAGAACCAAGTACTGACGTCATCACCATCATGAAGTTTTATTCTACCATAAACTTGCATACATAGAGCGCAGCAGTCAGTGGAGTATTGGGTCACGATGAAAAGACCTTGAATATGTAATTTCCCTTAAATTAAGTTATAAAATAACTTTACTTAATAGTCTGCAGACATGGCGTCCCAAAGTGCATCCAAAACAGTAAGAGAGTCATAAAAGACATTAAACTCGCCTCTGGAGAGTAAGGCCGCACTGATTTGGCTCCAACATGAATCCAGGGATACTTACATGAAGACCTACTAACAGTGTTGAAAGACTGCAGGTTCAGAGAGTAAAAAGTCCTGCTGTGTTTTTGATCCAACCGTTCTCAGCTCTAAATCAGCTTGTTTCATTCATTATTTAATTTGGACCCCTGGGTGGCACTGGTTAGCAAATCCAGATGTTTGAATCTTAACTACTGTGGAGGACTTTTACCACTGTTAACCTGGAGGTCTGACTCTGTGAACAAGGACTTGTAGTAAGTCTAAATATTACAGGGGTCCACCCTATGTTTCCAAGGTCCTATGTTCTTAAAGTCCTACATTCCCAAGGTCCTATGTTCCCAAGGACTTATGTTCCCAAGGTCCCATTTTCCCAAGGTCCTACCTTTCCAAGCTCCTACGTTCCCAAGGTCCAACATTCCTAAGGTCCTATGCTCCAAACGTCCTATGTTCCCAACGTCCTATGTTCATAATGTCCTGTTTCCCAAATACCCTACATTCCCAAGCTGCTATGTTCCTAAGGTCCTATGTTCCCAAGATCCTATGTTCCCAAGGCCCTATGTTCCTAAGGTCCGAAGCTACCCGCACCCTATATTCCCAACGTCCTATGTTCCCAATGTCCTATTTTTCAAAGATCCTATATTCCCAAGCTGCTATGTTCCTAAAGTCCTATGTTCCCAAGATCCTATGTTTCCAAGGTCCTATGTTCCTAAGGTCCTACATTCCCAAGGTCCTATGATCCCAAGGTCCTATGTTTCCAAGGCCCTATGTTCCTAAGGTCTTTCGTTCCCATGGTCCTATTTTCCCTAGGTCCTATGTTTCTTAGCTCCGACATTCCCAAGGTCCAACATTCCTAGGTCCTACATTCCCAAGGTCCTATGTTCCCAAGGTTGTATGTTCACAACATACTATGTTCCCAAGTTCCTATATTCCTAATGTCCGACATTCCCAGGCATACAGTATGTTCCCAAGGGCCTGCATTCCCCAAGTCTAACATTCCTAAGGTCCTACGTTCCCAAGGTCCTACTTCCCCAAAGGTCCTCCATTCCTAAGGTCCTACGCTCCCAAGGTCCTATATTCCCTCAACCACAGCAAGAAGGTTCTGTGAATTTGTCTGGGTTTCAACCCAACAGGGGTCTTTCTGTGCGGAGTCTGCATGTTTTCAGGGTACGACTCTCCTGCCGATGACCCTGAGCAAGGCATCGGTCAAGATCTGGAGTTGGTCCCCGTACTCCACTGCTCCTAGATACTGACGTACTAGGATGGGTCAAATGCAGAGAACTAATCGCCCCCCCCCTGAGATTCAAATGAATGGTAATAAATGTGTAATAAATTATATAAAATAAATGGCATTGATCCCACTGCCGCATCGTCAAAAGCTAAACCAGAAAACAGAAAAAACATCTCTATTTATCTCGCTAGGAACTTCAGTAGACGCAATACATTTTATAGCATCTAGAATTTTCCCTGCGTGCATATGGTTTTGGTCATTATTTCCTTTTGTCATCATTTCCATACGTGCGTAAAACTCTTGGGAAACAATAGATTGCCGGACTTTGGAAATGTATGAGATGATGAAAGAACCGTTCATGCCAAATACTTTGTTGGGACTCATTTTACATGCGTTCTAATTAGAGGGGGTTTCCATGTTCTTTATAGTAAATGTTTAAAATACTTTCCATGGACTTGGGTTTTGCACAACGGAAGCCTGGTAGCCTGCCATGCAACACCTGCAGTGCATTAGCGTCAGCAGCAGCCCTTGAACAAAGCAGCAAGGACGTCATTGTTCATCGTTTATTTTCAGGTCATTCATTTTTACTGTTGATGTTTTTACTGTTTCACACAACCACATTTTTCTTGTTTATTGCTCATTTTCTAGATCTATTTTTTTATTAGACCTCTCTTTTTATAATTTTAGTTTATTGTTTATATTTAACTATATTGTTTATTACCATTTTCGTGGGTCTATTTTCTTGGTTTATTTTAGGTTGATTCTTCTGTAATTATTAAGGTTTATGTTACAACACACATCTTTCTATCTGATAGTATATTTTTAGATTAAGTACATAGTGAGAGAAAGATATATGAGTATAGTGAGGTCTGCCAAATGAAGGATTCATGGATGAAGGAATCATCCATGAAAAATACAACATTCAATATATTTACAATATATTTTATATTTGTTTCCAGATAATTGGGGACAGGGCTGGCGTCCTGCAAGGCTCCATCCTCGCCCCCATTCTTTGGGCCCCCTACATGAACAATATACATCACTCAGTAGGGAACTCCTCTATCCACCTCTATGCCGATGACACTGTTTTAGACTCTGTTGGCCCCTCCCCGGATGCTGTCCTAAACATTCTTCAGGAGAGCTTCCGGGGAATTCAGGCAGGGTGCCCTTGGCTGGGTCCTTAATCACCAGCAAATCTGAGGTCATGAGGTTTGGCAGAAACAACGTCGCCCCAACCGGTCCAATCATGTTCTCTGGTGGCCGAGAGCTCGAGTTAGTCAACACCTATAAGTATTTGGGGGTTTGGATTGACAGCAATCTGTCCTTCCCACAGCACTTGACCAAGCTGCAGGCCAAGGTCAAGGCCAGGCTTGGCGTCCTGCACAGGAATCACTCCTCTTTCACAGCATCTGCCAAGCTTACCCTGGTCCAGATGACTGTCCTCCCTTTGTTTGACTGCGGTGACATGATTTACTGATCGACGAGCGAGGGAGCTCTCGATCAATTAGATGTCCTTCATCATTCTGACATCCGTTTTGCCACCGACCCTCCTTATGGGACGCATCACATCAGGACCACATTGTACTCCTCCGTAAACCGGCCTTCCCTTGAAACTAGACGAAAAATCCACTGGCGGATGCTTGTTTACAAAACACTACTCTGTCTCACCCCCCCCCACCGGACACCTCCTGCAACGTTCAACCTCTCCCAACACTCGCACTGCACACGCACATTCTGCTCAAGGTCCCCAAAGCACATTTGTCCTGGGGTCACCCCTCCTTTCAAGTCGCTGCAGTCGACAACTGGAACAAGCTGCAAGAAACCCTGAAAACGGAGCGTTGTTTGTTTATTGTTGTTTGCCCTGTTGTCTTTTATGTACCAGGGTAGGCTGTGCTGTCTATTGTGCTGCGCTTTGCCTGTTCGTACCTCATATGTTTCTGGGGCTCCCTTGTTTTTAATTATTTATTCAACCCCCGTTCCCACAGGGGGTCCTTTGTCTCTTGCCAGGCTGTTATTGTGAATAAGAATTTGTTCTCAATTAACTTGATTGGAAAATGAAGGTTGAAAAAAAAAAAAATGAAACAGACGTACAAACACATAAACAACACACAGAGACGGGTGTAGATTGACCAACCTTGAGGTGTTGTAGCTGTAGCACCAAGTCATCGAGCTGGCTTCTCTTGTCTTCTATTTCCGTTTGCCTTTTACGTTTCTCCTGAAAAAGAAAACGAAAATTAAACAAAAATGCATTAGAGAGAGCGTGAACTCCAAATAACCCAAAGTTAAGTAAACAATCTGTGAGATTCAGTGACATAAGATGTTGATTATGACCCCTGACCCTTCCAGATATTTCCCCCGTCTGAAGGATCGTCAGGAGAAAATCTGGAGAACTTTTTGAGACGATTCCCAAGGTGGACACGTTCTAGGTTCAGAAATGAAGAGTCCTGCCATGTTTTGCAGCTCCTATGCATCCAGATGATTGACTGAAGAAACTGAGGAAGGACTTTCTGAACGTGGAAGTTCCACCTCTGGGAGACTGGTTCACCGACAGTTCAACTCTCTTCCTCTCAAACACCGTGGCCGGAAATAATATTGTCAGCAAATCGGATATTTTGATGCTATTGCCAAATTCCAAAATTGAAGACTCCTTCATCTTGGCTGACACTAGGATGGATGAGCATGAACACCATGCAGCATGCAATGCACCGTGACTGGAGACAAAAGGTCTGGAGGGAAAACAACGGACAATGGCACGAGCGGGTCGGACCAGAGCAGAGCACCACAACCCTACCCCCAGTAAGGGGTGCTGCTCTAATAAGGTCTGGGCAGATTAAAGTCTGCCACAGTGGCACAGTGCATTGCACCGCTGCCTCACAGCAAGAAGGTCGTGGATTCGATTCCCGGCTCGGGCCCTCTTGGCACCGCGCTCCGGAGGGTTATCTCCTGATGAGGGGCCTTTCTGTGTGGAGTGAATGTGCTCACATGGGGTTGCCTCCATATAACTGATAAGAACCCCAACCAGAAACATCGTCTGACCAGAGATGGGTGCTGAAGTTGGTCCCGGGGCGTTGTAGGCTGCCCACCGTTCCTGTGCTGACCCCTGGAGGAAGGACAAGCCTCGAGGGGGGGGGGAAAGCGGGAAAGACGTTTCACTGCCTCGGTGTGTGTGTGACAAAAGACAAGCAACTGCTTGTCCAGGTTATCTTCAACATTAGCAAAGGATATTTTGAATCATATGAAAAGGGGAACTGTTGAAGTCTACCCAAAGCCATAAAATGGTTCGGTGGAAGGGTGGAAAGGCGGAGGAGGTAGAGGAGCCCAAGAGGGACATTTTTGTTCCAGTTCACATGGTTCCAACCGGGCACCTGGTACCGAGGAAGCTCGAGTGGTTATCCAACCCTAACCCTAACCCTAACATTGGACGTAAAGTCCTTACTTAATAAGCAGCACAGCCTGGACCGTGCATGGAAAGAAACAAATCTCTCTCAATGGAGCAGTATCAAGAACAGTAGTTCAGTTTCATCAAACATGAAGAAAATGGTGACGTGAAAAGATAGAATCCAGCGCCGCGGAAAACATCTCTTCTTGTTGTGGCAGATACTTTATGCCGGGGCCTGGTCCCAGTGGCTGCACTATGCCTGCCTCCTTCAGACACATACAGGGATGGATGGATGGATGGAGGGATGGATGATTCCACAGGAAGGAAGTGCGGCATTACGGAGGTCAGGGATATGGAGGGATGGGAGGGGTGAAGGTCTATGAGGAGGAGGAGGGGTTAGGAGGAGGGGTTAAGAGGAGGGGTTGGGTGCAGGAGCTCCAAAGCGAGGGGGGGGGGGTAATTGGCATTGAGGTGGAGGGAGAAACAGGGTCAAGAACGTCCATGACCTGGTGAGTTACTGTAAACAAACAAGGTAAACTTTACTATTTGTGTTTCTTATGGACACACACACACACACACACACACACACACACACACACACACACACACACACACACAAACACACACACACACACACACACACACAAACACACACACACACAAACACACAAACACACACACACACACACACACACACACACACACACACACACACACACACACACAAACACACACACACACAAACACACAAACACACACACACACACACACAAACACACACACACACACACACACACACACACAAACACACACACACACATACACACAAACACACACACACACAAACACACACACACACACACACACACACACAAACACACACACACACACACACACACACACACACACAAACACACACACACACACACACACACACACACACACACACACATAAACACACACACACACACACACACACACACACACACACACACCTTGTGCAATAACTGCAATATATTGTAATAACGCTGTAAAACCATAGGAGACACAAACATTGTAGACTGTAGTAAGTACATAGTAATAATTAATACACTATATACTTTTGCCTTTAATGGATCCTGTGTATAGAATCACAGAAAAAACTATTCAATATTTTTCTATGATAAATGGGGATGGTAGCTCAGGAGGTAGAGCTGGTGGTCTAGTGATCTAAAGGTTGCTGGTTGGATCCCAGGCTCCTCCTGCTAGCATGCTGTAGTGTCCTTGAGCAAGACACTTAACCCCTAATTGCTCCTGATGGCTGCGTCCGTCAGTGTTTAATAATTGTAAGTGGCTTTGGATAAAAGCGTCTGATCAATGTAATGTAATGTAATAAATATTTGGCTGTATCTGTTATGTATATACGCTTATTTCTCTATATTGGGCAATGTTTTTCAGCTTTTTAAAAACGTTTTCTATTTTTTTTCTGTGGAGCTGTAAAGTATTATTAAAGCGTCATGACTATTTTTTTTATTTATTAATTTTTTTTTTTATTCATGAGGTGTTTATTTCTTCATTTCACATACTTTTTTTACTCCTGAATGTATGTATTGTACGTTTAGTATCCATCCTCGTCCTCGTCTTACACTGGAGGATCAATAAAGTTCCATCTCATCTTCCCTTTTAAAACTTCTTTGAAGTGAATTTATCTTATAGGGGATGGTAGCTCAGGAGGTAGAGCTGGTGGTCTAGTCATCTAAAGGTTGCTGGTTGGATCCCAGGCTCCTCCTGATAGCATGCTGTAGTGTCCTTGAGCAAGACACTTAACCCCTAATTGCTCCTGATGGCTGCGTCCGTCAGTGTTTAATAATTGTAAGTCGCTTTGGATGAAAGCGTCTGATTAATGTAATGAATTGTCGGTCAAGGCACCGCTCCCCCCTCGTAGGATCCCTCCTCCATGAAAATGTCATGGGCACATTCCAATTCTCACAGATCACAGTTGGGTTTGGTTTGGTTCGTCTCCAAAACTGTTTTTCTGCTGTGTAAACATTTTTTAGTTTTGTGTAAACATTTTGCATCTTCACCCCCCAACCCCCCCCCGCCCCCCGGTGGGATCTGAGCGCTGCTTTCTCAAATGTTTCCTGTTTGCTAAAAATAAATCGGTAGGGGGAAAAAACCAAACCTTTAAAATAAACAGTACAACCCCGGTGAACACAGAGAGAAGGAAACCACACGGAACCAGGACAGAACGCAGCGCAACACCAGGCTAGAACCCCGTAGAACCGAGCTCAACTCGGCTGATCTGCACAGAACGTTGTGGGGCTGCAGAAGAACAAGAGGATGAGGACGGAGGATGAGGATGGAGGATGAGGATGGAGGATGAGGACGGAGGTCGAGGATGGAGGATGAGGACGCTCCTCAAAAGCCCGGATCTGTAGGATCAATCCAGGCACATTCACACAACCTGTGCAATAAGACCTGTGCAATAAGACCTGTGCAATAAGACCTGTGCAATAACACTGCTATGAGAGCATGCATACTGTAATAAGCTGCTTAGCACATAGTAGTACTGCTAACCTAGCCCTAACCCTGATCCTCCCCGAGAACTCTCTCTACCATCTCTACCACCATTCTGGGAATAGGCAAAGTAGTTGCTAACAAAGAAAAGATCTCCAGACCGGTTCTCTGGGGCTAGGGTAGAGCCCTGACAAGGTAAAACGCTATTCAGGGAATACGCGAGGAAAAGATCTCCAGACCTGTTCTACGGGGTTAGGATATCGCCTTGACAAGGTTAAACACAATTTGGGGAATAGGCAAAATAATTGTTAACAAAGAGTAAAACACCGTTTCTTTGATACATTTCTTGCACTGCACTATAACTTCTATGCCTTCTATGTATTACATTTTTTTTTACTTTATGCATTTTATGTCCTTTTATTATTTACTTCTTTGCACTTTGGCTTAATGCTTTTGACGTTTAAAGTAAAGCACTTTGAATGGCCTCGTCGCTCAAATGTGCTGCGCAAATAAAATTGCCTTCCCTTGCCAAACCTCCCTGCCTATCGCCCTCTCTTCACCAAACTTGTCTCTCTCTCTCTCTCTCGACACACACGCACACACACACACACACACACGACAAATGTACACAAACACGCGCACACACACATGCACACACCCACACCAAATGTCTACGCAGACTCACAAAGAACGATCTCCACACCCTGCGAACAGAGACCTCAGTGGCCGTTCCCACAGCTGAGGACCAGAGGGTCATGGTGGGGATGGTGTGGTCACCAGATGGTGGCAAACACTCAGGACCAAACACACACACACGCACGCACACAGAGACACACCAAAACATTCAGGGTGTGTCGTCCACATACAGTCACAAAGACGGACTCAGACTCAGACGCAGATGCGGACACGCGGCGACGGCCGGAGGTGACAGAGAAGCAGCACTTCCTGTGGAAACGTGTCGCCGGGGAGACTTTGATAGAACACACACACTCCCAAACCCTGACGCAAAAAAATAAAAACCCCGTCTCCAGGGCTGCGATATCCCCGTGCCCCAGTGCCTTGTACGGGAGGTTCCCCGGCGGCCGCTGGGTTCCTCTCCCACCGCTTCGGAGGGATTCAAATGGCGCAGGCGAGAGGAACACCGTGGCTTTAAAACCCTCGGGGTTTTGACTCGTCCCGCGGCGGCGCAGCAACTCGGGAGGTGTCGGAGTCGACTCTCCCGCCGCCCAGAGCTGTGCGCTCCACGCCGGGTGACCACGCCACCCGTTCACACCGCCCGTTCACACCGCCCGTTCACATTGCTCCTAAACTGAGAACGGAGCAGGCGCACGTCGGACGGAAGCATCAGAGAAATGACGTCGCGGTGCCTTTGATAGTGTCCGTTCATCTCACACAAACTGAAAGGAAGCACGTTGGAGTCCTTTTCCCTCAACTGCTCCCTTTGTGAAAGCCCCCCCCCCGCCCCCCAGCGACCCCTCCCTCCCCACAGGACGACGCTTCCTCCCCCGGCGGGAAAAATGTCCACATTCCTGGAGACGCACTCGTGCCTTCCCACGCTGACTCACTCGTACAGACTCTGAGATGCACACAGTCACAGAAACTCACACAGACCCTCATAGACTCACACAGACCCTCACAGACGGTCAAAAAGACTCACCCAGACAGAAACACAGACTCTCACAGACGCTCACATGGTAACAGGGCTTTCATTCCAGTCATATTGCACTGTTTTAACGTTAAGATGTCAATGTTTTCTAATGAACGAATAATAATAATAATCAGATGTTATGACCTAAAAATGATCCCCCCGCTCTCTCCACCTCTCCTCCTCTCTCGCTCCTTCTCCCCCTCCCTCCCCCTCTCTCACGTGTTCAGGGTCACTCTGGTATGATAAGGATGCAGTTGAGGTCTCCTCTGATGGGGTAATGCAGCTCCGTCAGATTAAGAGCTGCTGAGGTGGATGAAGGAGCCCACCGGTCACGTTCCACACAGGACAGGCCAGAGCAAACGATCCCAGAGCCCAGATCACCTCATCACCCCATCCGGGACAGAGGAATACACTGTGTTTCCGTGTGTGAGGAGTAGGAGTCGGACGCTAAGTAAAGAGTCTGTCCGGATAAAGCTCTACTCAAAGCTCTCTAAAACTTTTGGGCTGTGGTTTATCGTCGTGAAATGTGGTATAGTTGAAGTCATTGTTCATGAAATCTTGGTTATAATGTTTTTTTTGCCATTCTAATTCAGAATATATTCTAGGCGAGGACGAAAACACGATTTTTTCCTTTGTTCCATCTGCTTCATTTACTCTGAAATGAAAATACTATGTGTTTACTGACAGTTGGACGCCCGTTCCCTGCTTCCTTGGCTATCCAAGGAAGCCAGAGCCATGTATGCAGACTTTTTAGTTTTGGAGATATTACTAAGTAACACAGGCATGTCATTTAAGGAGAAGGTTTAAATAGGAAAAGCCTGAGTTTCAAGCGGTTAAGAATAGACCATCGTGGCTTGTTGTATTTTGAGCATAATTTAGTCTGACGGGGTCAGGGTTACAAGGTCAAAAGAAATTACAGGGAGAAGTTTATATCTCTCTCAGAGGAAAAAAAATAAAATAAATAAAACTACAAATGCCAAAACCTGAAGACGGTCAGGGAGCGACTACGGCGTCTAACATGCAACCCACCGCTTCAAATCAATGTCGTCAACGCCAGGTGAGAGCTTCACGCGGCCGGACGCCAACAGGAGCAGGTCTGACGATCCGGCTGCTACTCAAACACGAGGACCATTTTGAGGTTGATCAAACTCATGTTTATACCGTACTATGTTCACATCGGTCTAACATGGCAGGGATGGGAAGTGACAAAATGCAAGTACTCTGTTACTGCACTTAGGTGCGTCGTTTTGGTATCTGCACTTCCTGAAGTACATTCAGTTTCGGAGACTTTCGGCTTTTACTTCCACCAAATTTCAAAGCAAACATCCACGGCCATTCAAACATCACAGCCTCTGTTGTGTCCGGCCACTGGGTCTATGCACCTTCCAGTCTGTCTGTCTGCAGAGAAGCAGCGTTCGGTTATTATGCACCGCATACTGTATCTGGAACAAACTCCCAGAAAACTGCAGCTCGGCTGCAACTCTCGCTGCTTTTAACTCAAGGCTTTTCTAAACCCAAATTTGAGGCTTGCAATTCATTTCTTTCTCTGCACTGTAAGTTAAATGTATTTGTATATAATGTGATGCATTCTATGTATTCTACTCTATCTGGTTTTTTTTTTTAAATCCCTTTTATAATGTGTTTCTTTTGCACTTTGTCTTCATGCTTTTGATGTTTATGTTAAGCCCTTTGAATTTCCTTGTTGTAGAAACGTGCTGTATAAATAACTTGCCTTGCCGGGCCGAGACAGATACGTTTGGGAAAGGTTGTAAGTTCAGTCCTTCCATCATCAATTCTTGAGCAAGACGCTAGAGTACATCCATTACTTTTCTAGGTGTGCTGGCTGTCTCCAAGACCCAGATTTTCTTTGAGAGCCTTTTACTTAAAGGACCTATTAAGGCCCGACAGTTAGGGTTGCCCAGTTGCCCCAGGCAACCAGCATTGGGCCATTGTGAACCATCTTGTATGGACCGGTTGCCCCGTTGTCAACCACTTTTCACTTAAAATAAGAACAGTTTACCCCCAAATTCTCAGAGAAAGTTAGACCCTGCCGAGGAGGAGTCTCCATTTCTTCAGAGTGTTATTAGTGGTGTTGGTATGTGACCACAAGCCTGGTTTCAGTGTCTGAATGCAAACTTAGGTCATCATTGGGATGCCTCGCATACCTCCATCTCGCATACCTCCATCTCGCATACCTCCATCTTGCATACCTCCATCTCGCATACCTCCATCTTGCATACCTCCATCTCGCATTCCTCCATCATGTGATGCAGCAGGTGCTCCAGCCCCACCACAGTCATCTCCAAATTGAGACCGTACCCAAGCATGCATCAATGGAGTGACTACACCGGTCCAGGACTAAATCTAATTTCATTTATAATAGTTGGGGGGTGGACTATTCTGGGTTGAACCTTTCTTTCATTTGTGCATTTCTGCTGTATGAACTCGCTCTCTCAGAATGCAGAGTCATGGCCTTACGCAAATAAGTCGAGTATTTGATTTAACCAATGAAATACCATTGTATATTCCACACCACTCTCAGTCAATCATTTGTTAGATGACCAGTCCTGAAAGACCATGCCAGGATCAAACTGAGTTTCAGAACATACACCCTCCTTGACCATTTTTCTGATGACAGAGCACAGCATTTATATATTTTTTTAATTTAAACATTTTTGGGTTCTAGAAAATTCAAACAACTAGGTGATAAGACTGGGATCTGGTGTTAATTGCCACAGAACGTATCAATACTCAATTCTTATGATACATTTCCCTAGACCCTGACAGAGAAACAGGCGACCGACAAAGTTTCTATAAAAACTGAAAAATCAGCGACCGATGGCTGAGGAAGACTCTTTACAACATGCATTGCTATGTTTTAGTTTGTCAAAAAGAAAAAAAAAATACATACACTGATCAGCCACAACATAAAAACCACCACGAAAAACCATTAATATTGTGCAGCTCCCCCTCCTGCCACAAAAACCGCTCTGACCGGTGGAGACATGGACTCCACCAGACTCTGAAGGTGTCCTGTGGTATCTGGCACCAAGACGTTAGCAGCAGATGCTTCAAGTCCTGGAAGTTGTGAGGTTGGGCCCTCATGGATCAGGCTTGTTGTTCCAGCACATCCCACAGATGCTCTAAGGGATCTGACACTAACCCCATCAGGCCATCTACATGATGTAGAAGAGAATGTGATTCATCAGACCTCCACCTTCTTCTATTGCTCTATGGTCCAGTTGTGAAGCTCACGTGTACATTGTAGGGGCTTTCAGGGGTGGACAGCGGTCAGCATGGACACTGTGAGCTCCCATACGCAGCAAGCTGCCCTGTACTGTGTGTTCTACACCTTTCTATCACAGCAGCATTCACTGTTTCAACACTTTGTGCTGCAGTAGTTCTTCTGTGGCATCGAACCAGACGGACTAGACTCCTTGGAGCACTTTTGGTTGGTATCAACCACTGCACAGCGGGAACAGCCACAAGACCTGTGCTTGTGGAGATGCTCTGACCCAGTCATCCAGCATCACAATGTGCTCCTTGTTAAAGTGGCTCAGATTCTTACGCTGCTTCAACACATCAACTTCAACAACTCACTCTTCACTCTTCATATATAACACTATATATATAAAATAATAATATATAACACTATATATAATAATATAGAACGCTATATATATAATAATAATATATAACACTATACATATAAAAATAATATATAACACTATATATATAATAATAATATATAACACAATATATAATAATATAGAACACTATATATATATAATAATATATAACACTATATATATAATAATATATAACACTATATAACACTATATATATGAAAGAAAGAGTCTTTATTCGTCACGCAACACACCACACTACACGCTTGCACACACACATGCTTTGATGGTGCCGGTGAAATGGTTCCTCTGCATTGAACCATCCTGGCTTGTCCTTCCTCCGGGGCCACAGCCAGGAGCAGTGGGCAGCGTACGTGGACGCGCCCGGGGACCAGGTGATAAATGTCCATCGCTGTCAGACCATGATGGTGCATGTTTTTGAGGGGGGTCCTTACTGACGTGAGGTGGAGGAAACCCCATGTGAGCACGGGGAGAACATGCAAACCCCACACAGAAAGGCTCCTATTTGGGAGATAACCCGCCGGAGCACGGTGCCAACAGCGCCCCAGGCGGGAATCGAACCCAGGACCTTCTTGCTGTGAGGCAGCAGTGCAATGCACTGATACATATATAAAAAAACAGTCTAATCAATCAAGTGACAATGGTGACCAATTGACCCCCAACACAACTGTGTTTGCGGCCACGAAAATTTGAATGCCAAATACAAAAACCAGATTTAAAAAGTGTAGAACTCCTTCCAATGAGTCATCTACACATTTCTGTTTTTAGCCCTAGTTTCTTCATCTTGTCACTACACTACACTACTTTATTGTTTGGAATCAAATTTGATCCGTCCATCACAGCCATCCGCATCCCTTGCAAACTTTATCGCTAGCCTCATCTGAAGTCTAAACACACACACACACACACACACACACACACACACACACAATGCCCCCGATGTCCCTCCCCCTTCTCAACAACTATGCCAGCTTGTCCAATTGCGACAGGGTGGGGATCAGGACAGCTGGTGCTAATTTTAACCAGGCAGCAATGCTGCCTGCGGTGCCCCAGACCCCCTACCGGCCCGTCCTGAACGGCCCCACCCCAAGTATTTACCCCCAACCTCACCCAGCCTCCCCCCGCCCTGCTCCCATAAACTGCTGGACTCCACAAGGAACCTCCCCCGCTGAACACAAACCATGCTCTAAACTATGGGCCATTCAAACATTGGATCTTAACCCTAGAATGATCCGGAGGATTGCTTCGCTGCTTTACTTGTAGATATTTTAGTGTTTTTAGTGTCCTTGGTGTATATTATTTATAGTCTTGCTTCTGTTCTTCTCACTGAGCTGCAGAAGCGGCTGATTTTAACCCATGCCAGTCCAGTTTGTGTGCACAGCTCTCTATCACAGTTACAGCCTGAAAGGACTTTCAGACCCACATTTGAAAAGCCGCTTGTGAACCTCAGCGCCGCGTGTGAACCTCAGTGCCGGGATCCCTGAGGGAAAAGAAACATGATGATGATGAGTAACATGGAAGACGGATGTAACTTCCCAGATTCCCAGTACAGCAGTCGGGCAGAGTGGGAAAATATACTTGTGACTGAAACAGCAAAGAGCATAGAAATGTCCGTTAAATTGCCTCCAACAGGGCTACAATGATGTCCATTGTTCCTTTGAGGCTATTCCTGAGACGGACTTCTGACTGGCTACAACGACGGTCTCTCACCCATATTGAGCAGATCATGCGCAGGAAAGGGTTAATCTTAATCTCAAACTCTACAGTCAGAATAATCTATGGCTGGGGACCCCCAATGACTCCTTTACTTGAGGGGTCCCATCGACTGAACCTTATTAAATAGTGGCCAAAAGTGTTCAGCACTGTGTTTGCACACAACTTCTACTCCCCGCCGGGGGTCTGGGAGAAGGACCAAGAGCCTCGGGGAGATTTTCACTCTCAGGGAAGAAATCTCCAAAAATTCCGACTCGCTCGACTTCACAGTGGGGCGTCGTGGGGCATTGTCTCTCCCACTCTGTGCTTGTCTGTCTTTCACCGTGTGGTGCATGCAGCGCACACACTGTGGGGTTTGGCAAGGATCGGCATATCTTGGGATTCTAGCAAAACACAGCAGGAGCCAAGACCGGCCGAGGCGTAATATGATATCAAACCAACCCGATCGTCTCCCAAGCGTCTCAGACGAGTCTGACACCGATCACAGGATTTTCAAACCACCTCAAACCAGCTGAGGTTTTTATCGTTAAAATTTGTCTAATTTGGCGAAATTGCTTCCATGTCGCCGGCACTAGGCACTACAGTACACAAAGTGAAGTGAAGACCAACTGTTGTTCCCTTCATCGGTGACTGATTTAGAGAAGCCAGTCTGGCACTTAACTTGGGAAGAAGAGCATACACCGTGTGACTCCCGGCGGCGTGGCCTTCCCCATGTTTGAACCCCACTCTACGTACTGCAGGCGCAGTGGGCATCCACGGCACGGCGCCCGGCCACCCACTCCGGCTCTTGAGTTTGTCGTTGTCTTGGACGAGGGCGTCGACCGGAGTGTCTCATCCTAAGATGTGGGTCTTAGGGGGCGGGATGGAACCGGCGCACACCCATGTGAGCGTAGGAACACACGGGTGAAGACGCAAACACTGGACCCGGATCGTTCTTTTTGTGAGGCAGTAGGTAACCACCGAGCCGCCGGGCCTCACCCTTCATCGCCCGAGTTCCTCCCGCTTCCTGCCTTCACGGGGATTGCTTTGTTTGGGTCCAAGTTCTGAGCAGAAGGTCTGAGAGCCTTATGAAGAGTTTGTTATGATACTGCATTTACCTCCAGGCGTCAGAGTCATTCAGAGACAAACACAATAACACAATGTTGTTATTACACTAATCTCTGTCGCAATGTAGCTGAATGTTATTCTCCCTTGTAAGTCGCTTTGGATAAAAGCGTCTGATAAATGACTAAATGTAAATGTAAATGTAAATGTAAATAACCCACTGGAACCAAAGTCGAGCCAGTCGGAGAGAAGGGCATCCAGATGTTCTGAGCGTTTCAAACCGGCGCCGATTCCCGGCAAAAATCTATTTCTGGAGCTCCGGTGGGAGAGCCCCAAATTTGGAATTTGTATTCTGCAAACAAGGGGTTTTCCAAAACCACCCCCACGGCGCTGTAGGTTGCACAGAAGAGGCAGCGGAGCTTTCATCACACCGCTGAGGAATTTCAGACGCTGTTTCTATGGCGACATACTGTATATTCGATCCCATTTTATTTTTGTCTTTCTCTTGATTTTCACTGGGGATGATTAAAGTCTGGTTTCATCTTTTGAAGCCCTTCTCCCTCATTCAGAGCTTCTTGAAAATATGGGATTTGAAACTTTCAAACAATTGCGCATAAACTACACACAACAAAAAACAGAACACCAACCCAGGAACAAGCACATTCACCGGCAAAGACACACAGATATCAACTACACACGCATACACACACACACACACACACACACACACACACACACACACACACACACACACACACACACACACACACTGCCTCTACCACCCAGCGCCGCTGTGCCTTCCCGGGTTTGGAAGTGTGTGTGTGTGTGTGTGTGTGTGTGTGTGTGTGTGTGTGTGTGTGTGTGTGTTTGTGTTTTGTGTGTGTGTGTGTGTGTGTGTGTGTGTGTGTTATTTGGGTGTCTGTCTAACTGTGTGTTGATTGTGGAGGCCGGAGAGTTGAGGTCATCTATGTAAACATATCACACACACACACATACACAAACCCACACACACACACACACACACACACACCACGGACCGAGAGGGGGGGGTCAGTGAATGAATGCTAACCCCATGCACACACACACACACGCACACACACACACACGCACACACACACCCACACACACACACACACACACACACACGCACACACACACCCACACACACACACACACACACACACACACACACACACACACACACACACACACGCACACACTTGCGGTTAGCAGCTAATTAGAAAGCTGAAGTGCTTGACATTCATTGAGTGATGCAGACACACACACACACACACACACACACACACACACACACACACACACACACACACACACACATACACACACACACACACACACACACACACACACACACACACACACACACACACACACACACAGTATGC
>NC_137204.1:28880182-28890182 GCF_960531495.2 Zeus faber | reverse complement strand
CATGAAAATCATTTAGATTACATTCATTTAGATAACATTTAGATAAATTTTAGATTACATTTAGATTACAATACATTCATTTAGACTACATTTAGATTACATTACATTCATTTAGACTACATTTAGATTACATTTAGATTACATTTAGATTACATTACATTCATTAAGACTACATTTAGATTACATTTAGATTACAATACATTCATTTAGATAACATTTAGATTACATTTAGATTACATTTAGATTACATTACATTCATTTAGATAACATTTAGATTACATTTAGATTACATTACATTCATTTAGATAACATTTAGATTACATTTAGATTACATTTAGATTACATTACATTCATTTAGACTACATTTAGATTACATTAAGATTACATTTAGATTACATTACATTCATTTGGACTACATTTAGATTACATTTAGATTACATTTAGATTACATTTAGATTATACTTTTTATGTGTGTATGAATGTTCTTTCTAGTTTCTCTTTTAATATAGAAGCTTCATCTGCCGCCATTTTGTTTCCTGTTTGACTTAACTCTTCACTGGAGAATCAAATGGTTCATAACAACGTCCACAAGACCGGACGAAAAGAGGAAACCAAGGCAACTCATCCAAGCTGTGTTGTAGAAGTTAGGTTGTTGATGTTAGGTTGTTGATGTTAGGTTGTTGATGTTAGGTTGTAGAAGTTAGGTTGTTGATGTTAGGTTGTTGATGTTATGTTGTAGAAGTTAGGTTGTTGATGTTAGGTTGTAGAAGTTAGGTTGTTGATGTTAGGTTGTTGATGTTATGTTGTTGATGTTAGGTTGTTGATGTTATGTTGTTGATGTTAGGTTGTTGATGTTAGGTTGTTGATGTTAGGTTGTTGATGTTAGGTTGTTGATGTTAGGTTGTTGATGTTAGGTTGTTGGTGTTAGGTTGTTGGTGTAAGGTTGTTGGTGTTAGGTTGTTGATGTTAGGTTGTTGATGTTAGGTTGTTGGTGTTAGGTTGTTGATGTAAGGTTGTTGATGTTAGGTTGTTGGTGTAAGGCTGTTGGCGTTAGGTTGTTGGTGTAAGGTTGTTGATGTTAGGTTGTTGATGTTAGGTTGTAGGTGTTAGGTTGTTGATGTTAGGTTGTTGGTGTTAGGTTGTTGGCGTTAGGTTGTTGGTGTAAGGTTGTTGGCAATAGGTTGTTGGTGTAAGGTTGTTGGTGTAAGGTTGTTGAGGTTAGGTTGTTGATGTTAGGTTGTTGGCGTTAGGTTGATGGCGTTAGGTTGTTGGTGTTAGGTTGTTGGTGTTAGGTTGTTGGCGTTAGGTTGTTGATGTTCGGTTGTTGGTGAAAGGTTGTTGGTGTTAGGTTGTTGGTGTTAGGTTGTTGGTGTTAGGTTGTTGATGTTTGGTTGTTGATGTTCGGTTGTTGGTGTTAGGTTGTTGGTGTTAGGTTGTTGGTGTTAGGTTGTTGGTGTTAGGTTGTTGATGTAAGGTTGTTGATGTTAGGTTGTTGGTGTAAGGCTGTTGGCGTTAGGTTGTTGGTGTAAGGTTGTTGATGTTAGGTTGTTGGTGTAAGGCTGTTGGTGTTAGGTTGTTGGTGTAAGGTTGTTGATGTTAGGTTGTTGATGTTAGGTTGTAGGTGTTAGGTTGTTGATGTTAGGTTGTTGGTGTTTGGTTGTTGGCGTTAGGTTGTTGGTGTAAGGTTGTTGGGATTAGGTTGTTGGTGTAAGGTTGTTGGTGTAAGGTTGTTGAGGTTAGGTTGTTGATGTTAGGTTGTTGGCGTTAGGTTGATGGCGTTAGGTTGTTGGTGTTAGGTTGTTGGTGTAAGGTTGTTGGTGTAAGGTTGTTGAGGTTAGGTTGTTGATGTTAGGTTGTTGGCGTTAGGTTGATGGCGTTATGTTGTTGGTGTTAGGTTGTTGGTGTTAGGTTGTTGGCGTTAGGTTGTTGATGTTCGGTTGTTGGTGAAAGGTTGTTGGTGTTAGGTTGTTGGTGTTAGGTTGTTGGTGTTAGGTTGTTGATGTTCGGTTGTTGGTGTTAGGTTGTTGGTGTTAGGTTGTTGGTGTTAGGTTGTTGATGTTTGGTTGTTGATGTTCGGTTGTTGATGTTCGGTTGTTGGTGTTGGGTTGTTGGCGTTGGGTTGTTGACGTTGGGTTGTTGGCGTTAGGTTGTTGGCGTTAGGTTGTTGATGTTCGGTTGTTGATGTTCGGTTGTTGATGTTTGGTTGTTGATGTTCGGTTGTTGATGTTTGGTCGTTGATGTTAGGTTGTTGATGTTAGGTTGTTGATGTTCTGTTGTTGATGTTAGGTTGTTGGTGTAAGGTTGTTGATGTTAGGTTGTTGGCGTTAGGTTGTTGATGTTCGGTTGTTGATGTTAGGTTGTTGATGTTCGGTTGTTGGATGTTAGGTTGTTGGTGTAAGGTTGTTGATGTTAGGTTGTTGGCGTTAGGTTGTTGATGTGAGGTTGTTGGTGTAAGGTTGTTGGCGTTCGGTTGTTGATGTTCGGTTGTTGATGTTCGGTTGTTGATGATAGGTTGTTGGTGTAAGGTTGTTGGCGTTAGGGTGTTGGCGTTAGGTTGTTGATGTTCGGTTGTTGATGTTTGGTTGTTGATGTTAGGTTGTTGATGTACGGTTGTTGATGTTTGGTTGTTGATGTCAGGTTGTTGATGTTAGGTTGTTGATGTTCTGTTGTTGGCGTTAGGTTGTTGGCGTTAGGTTGTTGATGTTCGGTTGTTGATGTTCGGTTGTTGATGTTTGGTTGTTGATGTTAGGTTGTTGATGTGCGGTTGTTGATGTTTGGTCGTTGATGTTAGGTCGTTGATGTTAGATTGTTGATGTTCTGTTGTTGATGTTAGGTTGTTGGTGTAAGGTTGTTGGCGTTAGGTTGTTGATGTTCGGTTGTTGGTGATAGATTGTTGGCGTTAGGTTGTTGATGTTCGGTTGTTGATGTTCGGTTGTTGATGTTAGGTTGTTGATGTTCGGTTGTTGATGTTAGGTTGTTGGTGTAAGGTTGTTGGCGTTAGGTTGGTGTGGTTAGGTTGTTGGCGTTAGGTTGTTGATGTTCGGTTGTTGATGTTAGGTTGTTGATGCTCGGTTGTTGGATGTTTGGTTGTTGGTGTAAGGTTGTTGATGTTAGGTTGTTGGCGTTAGGTTGTTGATGTTCGGTTGTTGATGTTCGGTTGTTGATGTTAGGTTGTTGGTGTAAGGTTGTTGGCGTTAGGTTGTTGGCGTTAGGTTGTTGATGTTAGGTTGTTGGCGTTAGGTTGTTGGCGTTAGGTTGTTGATGTTCGGTTGTTGATGTTCGGTTGTTGATGTTAGGTTGTTGGTGTAAGGTTGTTGGCGTTAGGTTGTTGGCGTTAGGTTGTTGGCGTTAGGTTGTTGATGTTTGGTCGTTGATGTTAGGTCATTGATGTTAGGTTGTTGATGTTCTGTTGTTGATGTTAGGTTGTTGGTGTAAGGTTGTTGGCGTTAGGTTGTTGATGTTCGGTTGTTGGTGATAGATTGTTGGCGTTAGGTTGTTGATGTTCGGTTGTTGATGTTCGGTTGTTGATGTTCGGTTGTTGATGTTAGGTTGTTGGTGTAAGGTTGTTGGCGTTAGGTTGTTGGCGTTAGGTTGTTGATGTTCGGTTGTTGATGTTAGGTTGTTGATGTTAGGTTGTTGAAGTTTGGTTGTTGATGTTAGGTTGTTTATGTTCGGTTGTTGATGTTAGTTTGTTGATGTTTGGTTGTTGATGTTTGGTTGTTGATGTTCGGTTGTTGATGTTAGGTTGTTGGTGTAAGGTTGTTGATGTTCGGTTGTTGCCGTTTGGCTTTTGGCGTTAGGTTGTTGGTGTTAGGTTGTTGTCGTTAGGTTGTTGGTGTTGCAGGCCAGAGCTCAGTCTGTCATGAAAAATTAATCCGTGCCCAGTGTGATCGATAGCTGTGGTCACCTACTTCTCATGCTCCACACAGAGGGGAACTCCCCATCCCCTCCGCGCTCTCTCTCTCTCTCTCTCGCTCTATCTATCTCTCTCCCCTTCTCAGACTTCCTCCCTCTCTCTCCTCTTCATGCTTCTTCCCCATCCATCCATCCCTCCTCCAGACCCAGAGGTCCTTGAATGGAGAAACAGCACCGGTCCTGACACACACACACACACACACACACACACACACACATACATGTATATAAACAAACACTCACGTGCACTTCACAGACTCACACCAGTAGCGACTGCTACGGAAGGTGTAGCGGCTTCTTGCCGCTGACCCTTTCCTTCCTGCTTTGGCGGCAAAACTTTAAATCCATGTTTTGTTGTTTTTTTTCAAAATGACCACAATCATTTCTCTCTCAGCGGAGAGCGACCAGACACTCAAAGCTCTGAAGCTGTCAGGTCGGGGGGTCTCGGGGGGGCTCGGGGTCTCAGCTCCTCATTTAGCAGAACCTGCAGCTGGTGGGCCCAGCAGCCAGAGGAGCAGTTCATCTGTAGCGGCGTTAGCGGTTGTATTGTTTTCTTGGATGCACCTCACTCCTCCTGACATCGTCGGGGCAGCCACACCCCGCCAACTATTTGGTCGTCGTGAACAATTCCCGAAAATGGGTGATGAGTCCAGAGCCGCCCATTGGCATCGCCAACCCAAAATAACGAGTGAGGATCAAAGGGTCAAATTGGAGGAGCAAATAACTTAATTATCAAAAAAAATAATTTAAATGTAATAAAAAAAATATATATATATATATTATACATAAAAAATGAATGCAACTGTAGGAGAAGGGAATATTTTTTTCGTGATTCACGACCTGCGAAAATGGCTTAATTGACCCAGTCAAATTATTATTATTATTATTTTTCTTTTTTCTTTTTAATACATTTAGACAATTAAGGATGTTTGGGATCACGGATCACAGCTTTGCAATTTTCTGCCAAAACCAATCACTTGGACAGAGGTCCCCCCTGCCGCTCACCGTGTGTTCCACAGGCTGAATCAGCCGAACCCAGAAGAAATAGATCGGGAACGACTCTCTTTAACAAAGTGACTTGTCAATAACCGAATCGCCCAAAACAACAACAAAAAACATAAAAAATAAAAATAAAAAAACCCATCAACAACAAAACAACAACAACAGCAAAAACAGGAATAACAAAAACAAACAAAGCAACAACAACAACAA
The DNA here is from genome assembly GCF_960531495.2 of Zeus faber. Classification (NCBI taxonomy): domain Eukaryota; kingdom Metazoa; phylum Chordata; class Actinopteri; order Zeiformes; family Zeidae; genus Zeus; species Zeus faber. Next base: position 28,885,055 of record NC_137204.1, on the reverse strand, counting down.
CAACAACAACAACAACACAACAACAACAACACAACAACAACAACAAAAACAACAACAACAACAAACACAACAACATCAAAAACAAAACAACAACAAAACAACAACAACAACAAAACAACAACAAAAACAACAACATCAAAAACAAAAACAACAAAACAACAACAACAAAACAATAAAAACAACAACAACAAAAACAACAACAACAAACACAACAACAAAAACAACAACATCAAAAACAAAACAACAACAAAAATACAACAACAACAACAACAGCAACAGCCGAATCTCCGGTCCCTTGGAGCCGCTGAAGCAGAATCCCACCTGGCATCAAACAGACGTGGCTTGACGTGAGCCTTGGCCGAGCTGTCGTGTAGGAAGTTAATTGTGTTTCTAGTTTCTCCACCAAAACAAATCATTTTGTCAGAATTCGGCAAAAATAAATAAATAAAAGAATTGTCGAAAAATTGAACAACTCTTTTTTTTTTTTCGCCGAGTGATTGAGCAAGAACCGACTCCCAAAGAAGGGCGTGGAGCCTCTCACCGCCACAGCGCGGTACAACCTCACCACCGCTTCCACCTTTTTCCGACTGCACCACGGCTTGGCATGATGGGATGTTCCCGCGCCAACACCGGCCATGTTTGTTTTCCACATGTTGCGGTGCATTGTGGGTAATATTTGAAAAGGGGTAGAGTGTGATTTGTCTGACAGACCTCCCAACCCCCCCCCCCACACCCCCTAAAACCCGCCTCCAGCGTCACTGCTCCGTCGCCGTTGGAGACAACAGCATCATTGTTCCCCGGCATCGCCACGGCGACGCAATGACCTCACCACACAGCAAGCTGCCCCCCCCCCCCACACACACACACACACACCCCCTCACCGCCCAGAGGTAATGACCTCCAGATGTGGAGAGAGACACATTTACCAACACACACACACACACACACACACGCACACACACACACACACACACACATACACACACACACACACACACACACACAGCCTTTTTCTTTGCGGCTGTTTTTTAGATAAACACTCTTGGTTTATTTCTCCGCCCCCAAAAAAGAAACTGGAACATCTGTAACAGGACGCCTGTTACTGTGTGTGTGTGTATGTGTGTGTGTGTGTGTATGTGTGTGTGTGTGTGTGTGTGTGTATGTGTGTGTGTGTGTGTGTGTATGTGTGTGTGTGTGTGTGTGTGTGTATGTGTGTGTGTGTATGTGTGTGTGTATGTGTGTGTGTGTATGTGTGTGTGTGTGTGTGTGTATGTGTATGTGTGTGTGTGTATGTGTGTGTGTATGTGTGTGTGTGTATGTGTGTGTGTGTGTGTGTGTGTATGTGTGTGTGTGTGTGTATGTGTGTGTGTGTGTGTGTGTATGTGTGTGTGTGTGTGTGTGTGTGTATGTGTGTGTGTGTATGTGTGTGTATGTGTATGTGCCCATTTCAACCAAACACGATCGACGTTAACTACGACTATCACATCAATTTCTAAGAAATACATTTAAAAAAAATCTAAATATTTAAAATGGGAAAGGCTTTTTTCTTTTTCTTCGTCTGTCTCTCTGTCTGTCTGTCAGTCTGTCAGTCTGTCAGTCTGTCTGTCTGTCTGTCTGTCTGTCTGTCTGTCTGTCTGTCTGTCTGTCTTTCTGTCTGTCTGTCTGTCTGTCTATCTATCTGTCTGTCTCTCTCTCTCCATCCATCCAGTGCCACAAATTAAATGTTACAATTCACATCCAGTACTTAAAGCAACTGAATAACACTGTTTCTTGCTGTAGTTTCTAAGGTCACTGCTTTATTTCACACACTCCCACTTTCACACAGATTACTTTCATGACATCATGGATGGATGGATGGATGGATGGGTGGATGGATGGATGGGTGGGTGGATGGATGGATGGATGGATGGATGGGTGGATGGATGGGTGGATGGATGGGTGGATGGATGGATGGATGGATGGGTGAATGGATGGATGGATGGGTGGGTGGATGGATGGATGATGGGTGGATGGATGGATGGGTGGGGGATTTCAAACTGTTTAACTGTATCAATTAAAATACTGTGTAGATAAATCACTTCATACGTAGAAAATGAATAAATGTGTCGAAAACCAATCAATCAATCAATCAATCAATCGATCAATTTAAAGTAAGGAAAAGTGGAAAGTGGCTCAACAGATTGACGTCAGGAACTTCCACGCAAGTCAGGTTTTATTCCATGACAATGTGGCACAAGAACAGTGTTCTGAGCGCGCAGCGTGTGCGGCAGCACAGCATCACGGCACCTGAATCCATCTGCAAGGACTCATGCAGGAGACAACACACATCCACCATTTCAAACGGAAGAGAGAGGAGGCGGAGGAAGGAGGTCACCACATGTTCTGGGTTCCTGACAGGAAGCCATAAATTACCCATCAGCCCCTTCTGCACAGCAGCTGTACAACACACACACGTACGCACGCACACAGACACAAACACACACACAAACACACACACACACACAAACACACACAAACACACACAAACACACACTAATATTCCAACAGTTGTTGTTTGAGCTGCTGTTGGTCGATCACTCTTTGATTGACAGTGAGTTCTGACCATGACTCACATTCAAAAGTCTTCTCCCTTCATTCCCTTTATTTCAATCCTCATCATTTTCCGCACTGGGGCAGCAGATTGGGGGCGGGGCCCTGAAGCGCATACCCCAGCTCCAAAGCCACTTTGACTTTTCCCACAAGCGACTCCCCCGCCCCTCGCCCCGCCCCGCCCCCGACTCATTTCAGAGATTTGTTTGGAAACGAATCGGTCGCGATCGCCCTCGCGTCACGAGACCAAACACTGGCAAACCTGACGGATCGTCGATTGAATTAAGTCAAGTTAAATACCAATGCAAGTGCCTTCCTAGCGCTGCAGAAAATGGCGGCATCCCAGGAGCTCAAAAAAATTAAGGCAAAAAAACAAACAGAGAGAGAGAGAGAGAGAGAGAGAGACAGATGGACAGACAGCCAGACAGCCAGACAGACAGACAGACAGATAGACAGACAGACAGAGAGAGTGAGACAGGGAAGGAGCAAGAAAGAGAGAGAGAGAGAGAGAGAGAGAGCGAGAGACTATTGACTTTTAAGGTTCCTTTATTTGCAGTAATTCACAGCAGCAGAAACTTGATTATGAAGGCAACAATAAACGGCTAAATTAGAGACAAACCACAGGAACATAACAGGTCAGTAATGAATAGTAAGAGTGAAAACATGTTCAGAGACAACTAGGTCCACAGGGATCTGTTGGTGGCTTCACCAGGTGTGAGACAGCTGTTCACTATAAAGACCGCTCCCGTTGTAGCCCAGACTTCCTCCTTTGTGCAGTTTACCTCCTTAGAGAGAGAGAGAGAGAGAGGGAGAGAGAAAGGAGGTAGTGAGGGGGGGGGGGTAGTGGAGAGAGAGAGAGATCACAGCAGCAGAAGCTTGATTATGCAGGAGACAATAATAAAAAAAAAAGTAGAGGACCAAATTATGTTTGGGTTTTGCTCATTCCTTTTCCACGGTTCGCTCCCCTGTCAGCCGTCACTCATTCTTTAGCCGGTATCTCTTCTTTTCATCCATCACTGCCTCTGCCGACGTCCTCAACATGGACACAGTTTTAATACATTTTCCGGAATCTGGGAAATTATCTGCAACTTTAACGGATTCCCCAAACGTGGCCTCTAGAAACCCATCTCTTTCATCCAAGGTCTACAGGTCGAATCTGTGTCCTCACGTCGTCCTCGTTGTGTCTTCACTGTGTCTTTGCTGTGTCTTCACTGTGTCCTTGCTATGTCTTCACTGGGTCCCATCTCTGTCCTCACTGTGTCCTATCTGTGTCCTCGCTGTGTCTTCACCGTGTCCTATCTGTGTCTTCACTGTGTCCTGTGTCTTCACTGTGTCCTCGCTGTGTCATTGCTGTGTCTTCACTGTGTCCTCACTGTGTCCTTGCTGTGTCTTCACTGTGTCCTATCTGTGTCTTCACTGTGTCCCCGCTGTGTCCTCGCTGTGTCTTTATTGTGTCCACTTTGTGTCCTCGCTGTGTCTTCACTGTGTGTTCAATGTGTCCTATCTGTGTTCACACTGTGTCCTCACTGTGCCCATGCTGTGTCTTCACCTATCTATCACTGGAGGACGTTGTGACGTGTCCAGGACAAGAAAGTTTCACAGTTCAGCCTCGGTAACAACTCCTCTGTGCGAGGTGCGAAGAACCTTTTGACTTTTCAACGTAAGATTGAATGAAGGAACACCCGTGCGGACGTACGAGCTCCATAATAATGGGGTTCGGGCACCAGTACAAGGTTGCGCCCGAGATCACGATGCGTTTTATTGTCCTGCAAGGACGGCCCTGTTTGGAGGGGATGGCTGTTAAATTACCTGAGACGCTGGAATCACCACGCTCTCCCAGCGAACAGATGCTCTGCACGGAGGCGACAGACTGTGGCGAGGGGCACTGGGAGTAGTGACTTGCGAATGATTCATTTGGATCGAACTCAACTTATAGACTGAGGAGTCTGGAGTCACTCTGAAAACAGTGTCGTTCATTGGCGACTCTGTAACTGCAGCAACACACAGGCTGAACTGACACTCGAATCTCAAACCAAAAGACCCGAGAGCCCTGAGTCGGGGGTGGCGCATGCGCCCCAAGAGGAGGAAATAACTTCTGAACTCAATCGCCATCAAGATCCGTGTGTGTTGTGAGTGTCATCTGGAAGAGACAAAACTGTGTCCTCAAAACCCCAACCAGGAGGCTTTTCCTCTGGAACCAGTCAATAAACAAAAAGGTGTGAAATGCAAATTAGGGTCTAATTAGCCTCAAACGCGAATGAATTGCTAGTCTGCGCCTCAGTCC
>NC_137204.1:28850182-28875182 GCF_960531495.2 Zeus faber | reverse complement strand
TGAGTGCCAGTTAGTCAACCCTCCAGCTACGCCAAGAGCGCCATTGAGGCCCCTCCCCCTAGTTGTGGTCCCGTTCGAAAGATTTGGTATGGACATCATTGGGGCCGTTAAACTGCAGTGCCCGCAGGTATCGTTTTGTGTTAGTCCCAGTGGATTATGCGACCTGGTACCCAGAAGCAGTGCCCCTGCGCAATATTATGGCCAAAAGTGTGGCACTGATGCTGTTTTAGGTCATCTCTCTAATCGGGATTCGGAAGGAAATCCTGACCGGCCAGGGCACCTTTATGTCACGTAAACTTCGGATACTGCGCTGATTGGTCCGACTCGAGGCAGAGTGATTTCTTAATGTTTTGTTTGTCTTGCAGAGGGGATCGGCGCACGTGCTCATAAGCAGTCCAGCAGTGGAACGCCATTCCTCCTGTGTCAGAGATGATCATTAGCAACCTTGTTATTTAATAATCATCATTCTGTAATTTATACTTGTGGCCACTGACCTGATTGTTGACGGTTGCAATAAAAAAACTCTTGCCATGTTGGACAGAAAGACTGTCTCCCTCCCTAAAGCCTTACCTGTGGGCAGAGACCCCCATATCCATTCATCTTTTCCAGAATATCAGAATATAGAAATCTATTGATAGTTAGGGGAACAGCCAGGGTGGTGTACTGGTCATGCTACTGCAGGGATGTGTCTCTTCTGACTTAATGTCTTGTGTCTAGCTTTTTCGTTTTTCCTATGTATGTGTAACTTTGCGTCAAACCACCATGCCCAGAAATCAAAAGACTTTCACCTGTTCTTTCCTTTGCTCATGTATCTTCATCTGTGCATCAACACCTCTCTTCCTAGTGATCATTTTATTTCTACTGAAAACTCCCCAAGACCATATGACCATTTTCCAAACATGTTAACTGTGTCTTGTATTTTTTGCACAACATGATTAATATTCATTCCCCTTTTATCAATGATCACCCTAAACTTGAGAAAAAATATAATTTATGGGCTAATGACACTGCCCGGAGGAATACCATTATCCAATCGATATTTCCCTGATAGGGCTGTCCCAATTCTGACTTGAATAAATCTATCTTTGAATAAAAAATCTTTAATGCAATTATGTTCTACTGCACCTGCTATTCCTATCGTATTTAATTTGATCATTAATCCCTCCTACCAAACCATATCACATGCCCTTTCTACGTCAAAAACCTTCCATTACCAATTATTTGTTACCTTGTGCTTTCTTAATCTCTATTCCCAGATACATAACAGGGCCCATGGTTCCTCTACCCCTCCCAAATCCACTCTGATGAGGTGATTCCCCGCTTTCCATATTAAATGTTAATCTTTCCACACATTCCTTCCATTAGCTTTCCTATACGCGACGTCAGGATCCTGCCCTGTGTTTGTTCTATGTTATTCTGTCCCTTGTTATCTGGCTCTCTCTAGCTCCCTCCGTCTGTCTCGGCTCCCACATCCCTGCCCTGCCACTGCACACCTGTCCCCATGCGGCAACCTCACCACCTGTCCTCCTCTTGGATTTAATCTGTTCCCCATTCACTTTGTCAGATCGTTGTGGTATTTTCGGTCTACCCACTGTGTTCGTGGGGCCGCCTTTTTCACTGGACCCTGGTTCCCTGTTGTTAAGTTTGCCTTCTGACTGTTCTCCTGGTTTTGACCCCTCCCTATGTGCAACAAACCTTAAATCCTTGCACCTACTCCTGAGCTTTCGTTGTGTCCTGCATTTGGGTTCACCAGTCTGTATCCTGACGCTGTTGGCCTGTACTTCAACGGACTTGATGGGTCCTTCCCTGTTCCCTGGTTGAAATCATCACTGCCTCTGTCTACCCTGTCCTGCAGGATTGAGTCCTAAAACTCGGAAATGAGCTTGCCTTTCTGCGCTTCCGGTTCCCTCGTCACCACGTCAATGTCAACCCAAATAAGGTCTGTGGTTAACACGAGCTGAAGAGATTTTCACGTTTCGTTCTGTGACACAGAATCTGTCAGTAAATGCCCAACTCATGGATTCAGAAGCTTTTACGTGTCTTAAAACAGGCGGTTGTCAACAAGTGTCCGAATGAGTTGACGGAGGCCGTCGGGGACATTGAACGTCATCACGCCAGGCACAGAAAGTCTACACACGAGCCCACCTTCACAGCCTCTGGTTGTGTTTATACACGCGCTCTCGCCAACTATTCAACTCCAACTTTCCAGGCTGTTGTAGAAGAGGTAAGCGCCCAAAATCAAATTCCATTTTGGAAGCTTGGCCGTGGTGATGTTGAATTCGTGCCACCATGGTGTAGTTCCTTTAAAGCCTAACGTTAGATTTTTACTTCTGGCGATTACGCTTCAAAAGTCATAGAAGTGGTGTTCATTTGTAAAGATAATCTTGCTGAACAAAATGTGTAAGTATCATAAATTGTTGTTTGCCACAGAGATTATTTTCTGCAATAATCCAAAATCCAATGGAAACATCCCATTGCCTTTTGGTTAAGGGAACCAGGTCAATGCAAACCTCCGGGTTGAAACCATAAACACCTCATCACTGCCCCACTCTATTGGCAACTTTCCAAATTGCCATAACGTATTATAAAAACCAAGCAGCTTGATAGATGCTGACACACCTGAATGCTTTAACATGACATAACAGATGTCGTCCTTCCCAGGAGATGTCCAGATCTTACAATTGCTACCTTTGTTTCTTCCAAAGTAGGTGGTGCATCCATTGTAATGTTCATATTGTCCCTTCTCCCAAGAGTTCCAGGATGAGCTCATCTGGTCGTTGCCCTTCCTCTCTTGCCCTCCTCAGTCAAGCGATCAGAACAAAAGATTTGAGCATTGTTTGTCTTACACATTACATAAAACTAATATTTTAACACTTTTTTTTACATTTTCGAAGTACCCACTGTACCGATATTTGAGAAACACCGTTCAACCCTTCAATTTGTGTCAACCTACCAATTATTTAGAGATGATTATATATGAAATATATGTCATACATGATACAATTTATGAAATTATGATGCATACGCGACTATATTATATTTCAGAATCAGTTTATTTAAATATTATAATATCGATGGGGTGACCGGGATGAACGTGCATGCAAAGAGGTTGAGTTTCTTAAGGAAAGAGCCGACACAATTTGGCCGAATAAGAAGAAACAACAGCAATAACAATAGAATCGTCATCCTTCATTCTGTAGATGAGGACGCTTATTAAAGCTGCAAGCAGTGATAAGCGGGTCCTCAAAGTGCAAGTCCAAGATAAGATAAAACAAACTTTATTTATCCACTGGGGAGACATTCAGGGAACTCTGTCCATCTGTGTCATGAAATGATATGGGTACTTAAAAAATATGTAAATATGAAATAATATCTATGTTAAAATAGAAAAAATAGTTTTTTTTCCAGCTAGTAGTGGCAGTGTGTGTCCAGCAGGGGACAGTAAGGAGGTGTGTCCCCTAGGGGGCAGTAAGGAGGTGTGTCCTCCAGGGGGCAGTAAGTAAATACCTTCTAATATTTGTGATATTAAATATGAGGTGTCTGGAAGGTTTAAGATGAATAGGTCACTGAGCTCCCAAAGCTGAGGTCATAATATTAACCAAGTTACTATTCGATTTATTGCTTGAGAACGAGAACAACAACGGGTCTGTTTAGAGGCCGTATGGGAGAGGAATTTTGTTTATTCCTCCAGCTCGACCAGAGGAGGAAATGTTTAGATCTATGACAAGACAGAGGCTGAGCTGGCACCTATAGGTCCGGACCAGAGATGGCATGTTATCTCTGGAGAGCTTTAAAAGCGAGTGCAGAGCGTCACTTGGCAGAGATCCCATCCAGCTCGGGTCTCTCCTGGACGTCCATGGCAAGTCGGTTTTTAACCGTTTTATTATTCTTTATTAAGCAGAGAATAATCAAACAGTACTGCATGCTGTAATGCACTGAAATAAAATGAAAAAGTGTGTAAGCATTTAAATTCACATTTGTGCCTGAGCTGAACTTGCAGCACAATGTCATCAACAGCTCAAGAAAACAATTCTGTGCTGTAATGCACTGAAATAAAAGACAGGTATATTAAGAAAATTATGTTAAATTATAAATGATGGCAAATGATGGACTATTCATTTGATGGTCTATTCATTTCGTTTGAACCCGTGAAAAGCAAACAAAGGCACACACTGCTTTTTTAAATAGTGCAAAAAGTCATAGAAAGTATTTTCTTTGACAACGTATTGTGTTGGATAAAACAAGGGCTGCTGGACACAGAAAAGAAGGAGCAGTGAAACACATTTCATGAACAGAAATACAGGCCTTTGAAAATATTAAAAACCAGCAACATCTAAACAGAGCCCCTTCAATTCTAGGTTTAGATACGACAGGTGGATTTAGAGGTTTTTTTGTGTAGAGAAAGTAAATGGTGTTCATGTGGTGGCTTTGGTGCACTTCCCTGCGCGGTGACAGTGTAAGCAGGTGTTGAGAAGAGCCTCTCGGCGGGGACCAGCTGCCTGGGACACGGACCTGTCGTAGTGTTCCCCCTCCTGCTCCTTCCACCACTCTAGTGGATTCGCTACTGGACGTTGGGCTTGGGCGATATCTCAAATTTTACATCGTGATGCAGCCCCGCCCAAACATGGCGATATTACCGTCGTTGTTGATGGGGAGGTGTGCAGTGACAGAGACAGCGTTCGGTTCTCATTCAATTACAATAAAAACACATTTGTTTTCATCGGAGAAACAAACAAACAGAGAAGGGATAGCAAGTTGCACGTGGGCGTGGACGTGGGCGTGGCAAGGATCTCCCGTTCAGCAGTCAGTGTTTATGAAAATAACAGGATAAAGCAGAATATTGTAAAATTCACAGGGATAACATTTCAATTATGAATTATAAATACGGAGGAACGGGGCAACGGGGCTTGTACCACCTAGCCCCATCTCTACAATAAACTGGTGTTAACAACCCCCTGTCGTCAGTGTCTCTGTGCCAGAGGGCCCTGAAAACGTCACTTGGTTGGTGTGTAGTGAAATAATTGAGTCTGCTTCTCACCTGTCTCACTGTCTGCCTCTTTTACACATTGTGGCCCTCTCTGCTGAAAAAGTACATGTCTCACATTCGTAAAGTGTAGAGTCATAGTATACGGATTCTAATATTATACAATAAGACTCCAATATAATCTAAGTAAAATGATTGTGTTCTGCACTCCTCTCTGCACATGCACTCATAGTTGTTTTCTTGATTCTACGGCTTGGACTTCCACAGGTTTCATCTCCATCTGTGTTGGAATCCTCAGCGATGAGTCCAGTGAAAGTCTCCTCATGGTCCTTATCGGACAGGGAAGGTGGGGCCTTGAAGTGCGGCTCAAGGGCTGAGGCTGCACAAAGTTCTGTCCTTCAGGTCCACATTCCTTCAAATTAATACATTTACATTAAAATAACTCATTCTGCAGATCATGAAATTCGAACACAGTTTACTACTTTTAGTGGTATTTGGTAAACTGTAATTTGAAACGACTCCTCTTGAGAAAGCGTGTCCGGTGCGCTCTTCCATCTTGTCACTAGTTTTCTGTGCGAAGTCGAGCAACTTGTTTATTCTCCAGCACATGACTGGCTGTGGTGCTTCGATGGAAGAAACTAGAAGAAGAATCTTTAATTGTCACACAACACATGCATTGATGGCAACCATCACACACATTCTTTGGATGGTGCTGGTGAAATTTGGACCTGGTTCCAAATGTCCATCGCTGGTCAGATGATGATGTGCATGTTTTTGGTGGTGGTCCTCACTGACGTTATATGGAGGAAAACCCATGTGAGCACGGGGAGAACATACAAACTCCACACAGAAATGCCCCTAATTGGGAGATAACCCGCCGGAGCACGATGCCAACAGCGTCCCAGGCAAGAATTGAACCCAGGACCTTTTTGCTGTGAGGCAGCAGTGCAGTGCACACTGTGCCACCGTAACCACGTACCCAAATTGTCTGTGCAAAGCAGGCAACACGCAAAAGCTCCAACAAACTCACGGTGCGGGGCGTTGACGGCAGTGTTGTCAGTGACTGTCGCTGGCTCCTTCTCTTTTAAAATCCCATCAATTCGGTGCAGCAGCCAAACAACCAGCTGGGTTGTTCCCTGCATGACTTGCATGCGTAGCCCTCGTCTGTAAAACATTTGACACCACCTCCCACTCATCTGAAACGTGGTGGAAAGTGATAGTTACATACGAGTCGGTAGATCTTGACATCCAGCCGTCGCCGGTAAGGGCCCCTCTCTCTGCTGACTTCAAGGATTCCACAACGGTTCGCTGCACCCATCTTTGGAACAGCGATTTGAGTCATGCATGCCTGTTGGTATGGTGTGGCATGGTTCCAGGGTGTGCACCAGCTTCCTAAAGCCCTCGTTTACCAAGTGTAAGGGCGTGTCCTTACCTACGCTAGGGCGACTCCTACAGGAGCAGAACTTGACTCCTTCTTTGGGCTGCTCCCATTAGGGGTGGCCACAGCGGACCATCTGCCTCCAACAACTTCTGTTCTGCGCATCTTCCTCCCTGACACCACCCACCTGCATGTCCTCCCGCAGCACCTCCATAAAGCTTATCTTTGGCTTCCTCTTTTCCTCTTGCCTGGCAGCTACACCCTCAGCCTCCTTCTCCCAATGTAACTCTCATCTCTCCTCCACACGTGTCCAAACCATCTCAATCTGGCCTCTCTCACTTTTCCACCAAACTGTCAAACCTGAGCTGTCCCTCTAATGTCCTCGTTCTTAATCCTGTCCATCCTTGTCACGCCCAATGAATGGCAACAGGCAAAAAATGAATCTGCTCTTATTCTACACTTGGAAAACAAACGGGATTACAACTATCAATGTCGACTTTTCGATTTTTTTTTTACCCAGCTCTCTCACACAACGTCACAATTTCCAATCGATGGCCTTTACTGACTTTGTTCTTGATATTTTAACATTTTTTCTCCTTCAGTGTGGTTGGTCTTTGTGTTTCCTTTTTACAATTTTACTTTTTTTATCCAATAAAGAACTCCATACATCAACCTCATATGTTCACTGTTTTGAAGATATTTACTCTGCATACGCATTTCTCGGGATATCACAAAAGGATCTCATTGATTTTTTTTTCTTCCACCGTGTCCCCTGAGGGCCATGGCCTCGGATGTGGCTCCCGGGCCTGTAGTTTGAGACCCCTGCCTGAGGGGCTCCATACAATATCACGACTCTCAAATAGATTAAGAAACTGAAATAATTGCATTTAGACGTCTAAGGGGATTGATATTTTCAGACTGTTCAGAGCTTCCTCCACCCCCTTCGCGTAATCCATAATGAAACGGAGAAGAACGTTTTCAATGACAAGCGAAACCAAAACACCCCGTGCTGTGCTTTAACCGTCTATTTACGGAAGTGACGCAAAGGGATTTTCTTCTTCACATTTCACAACAATGGCTCCATGTGTGTAAAAGTAGTGCAATTTAAAGGTTGAATTCAATCAAAACGGTTTCACATTGTGACTTCACATCACATGGAATATGAAGGAATGATCTTCACCTGGACGCTCGCTTTAAAGGAAACCATCGATCGGGCGTTGTTCAGCGTTGTTTAGCGTCTCGGTAAGTGAACTGTGTTTCCCCAACTAATCTAACGGGAATATTTAACTGCACGGTTTAACGCTTTTCGAATATTTATAAATCAAACTCGGTGCTGAAAATACGTTGAGATTAAAAAAAAACACAAATTAACACAAATCTGGAAAAATCTAAATTTTCTTCAAAAAATGTTTTTTCAACTTATTTGGCTGCTACTGGCTATTTTAGAAATGTGCGAGATGGCGAGTTTTGCTGCGGTGGATCACATATGAATGAACATGAACCTCAAAAAACGGTGGGGAAGGACCAACATAGCCCGTTGGAGCTGGAATTAGGGTCTACCTTACTTACCAGGTGGCCAAGAGTGGAAAAGATGCATCTGGGAAATTATGCCAACCTGCAAAATAGCTGGGAGGGGGCAGTGGAGAAAGCAATCTCCCCCTGCAGAGGGGGGATTGCTGTTTCGACATATTCTTTACAAAGGCAGACACTGGTCATCAACAAACTGGTGCTGTCTGTGTTGTGGCATTGGGTGGCCTGCTGCTTCAGAAGATTCAGGCTGTAGGAGACAAGTGTTACCAGGTGCGCGAGAATATAATTTTCTTGCTGATGGAGGGAGGACAAGTTCTGATCCACCTGGCGAGCCGGGTGGTGGTCTTCAGACTGTATTTCGACCAGAGGTACATGGTGGGGGTCGGTGTGGAGGCAGGTGGCCAGATTTTATTTATAAAAGAAATTCAACCTGTGCTGTCAGCATTCTGGGCATTCAACACAAAATATTTGTGGTATTGCATCTAGGACAGAGTTAGTCTGCAAGTAGAGTTCATCTTCTTAACCTGCAATGCAACTCTTAATTCTGTAATCATCAAGAACTGCTGCAATAACTCTGTCCTGTTGACGACCTGTAGGATGACAAGAGCAGTTTTTGTTATACAGAACCACCACCAATACCTGTCTTCGGAGAACTATTTTCCCATGTTTGGGTCTATAAACAACTTCCCTGAGCTTAGATGTGAAAAATAAAAAGTGTGTGACTGTATGAAACCACTGAACTGCTGGGATGCGGGGTGAAGACAAGTGTTCCACTGCACTTGTCTTCACCCAGCATCCCAGCAGTTCAGTGGTTTCAGTATGGAGGGTTCTCTACAAGCCTACACCCACCAAAAGGTGAGGTGACCTCCAGTAAGGAATTTTACAGGGTGCTATTGCTAGTAATGCTTTGTGTCATCAATCCTGCAGTATCCAACCAATACCCATTATGTGGATTTGGAGAGACTGTTTTTCATTCTTTCTTAAAATGCCCATATTTTAGAGACTTGGCACACATTTTAAAGTTTTAAATATTTATTTTCAGAAGGAGTGATGGAGGAAGTGTCTCCATTGAATGAAATAACCTAAATGCAAAATAAAAAGTTTTTGCGCGCTGTTGCCCCATCGCTGGTGTGCGCATCATCTGTACTGTCTGAGGCACACATATTTTAACAAAGTGAGTCTTATGTTCTCATCAAAATGTGAAAAGCATTTGATCTCTAAAGAGCTGCATGTGTTCATTGACATATCAATCTTCATTTCATCTTTGGTTCTGATTATTCCCAAGTAAGTTACTTCATTCTTTACTGGCGTATTACACATTTCAGAAATGGTGCAATCCTTAATATCCATTAATTGACATGTTGATGAGTTGAAGTAAAGACCTGCAGCTTGAATATCCCATAATACGTTCCAAAGGGGATCTGAGCAGCGTCTCTTCAAAACAGCATCTTATCATCAGCGAACTGGTTGATGATGATTTGATTGTAAGCAACACAGACGCCTTGTGATCCACTGACACTAATATGAGAAGCAAGAAGAAACGCTTCAAATCATCTGTTGACAAAGCAACAGCTGATGTCACAGACACTAAATCCATTTTGTTCTAGTCTTTGGTTTGGACGGGAACAAAGTTGGACAAACAGCAAGAAGCAGATCAGTGCCATTCTCTAGAGAGTTATGAAATAACAGTAACATACAGAAGACTGGACGACAGCAGGTTGACAAACATCAACATGACTCCAGCACTTATTTTGACAGTAAAGTTATACACAGATGAAGGAATAATTACTATAAAAAAGTAATATAGAAATGGCTGCAGAGAAAGGCAATTATTTATTGTGTTTTCAAACTATACAGCAAAAAAAAAGAAAGGATACTACACCTCCTCCATCTGACACAGAGACACTGAGGAACCAGACAACAACCTAAAAGGCAGGGTGGAGTGCTTGAGTGAATGTGGTGTAGAAGGTGTGGAGGTGTCTCAGTGTGTCAGAGGAAACTGAGTAGAAGGACAGAGTGCCAGCAGACCAGTCCACATACACTCCAACTCTGTGAGGACCAAAGGACGGAGGGAGATTTATGTCTGTTCTACTGTTATTGTAGCAGACACAGTAACGATCATTAGAACAAAACAGAATCCAGGACTTGTCATTAGATCCAAGACAGCAGTCATCACTCCTTCCTTTCCTTGTGATTCCTCTGTATGTCATTCCTATACAAACCCCTCCTTTCCACTCTACCTCCCAGTAGCAGCGTCCAGTCAGACCTTCTCTACACAACACCTGTCTCAAGTCGGTAAATCTGTCTGTCTGATCAGGATGTGGCTGGTCCTCTTCAACCAACACCACCTTCCTGTTGTTGTCAGACAGACAGATTCGTCTGTTTGCTATTGCTTCCCAGCTCCTGAAAAATGGTCGCTTCCCTGATGCGGACAAAAACTTCGCACGACTGACATCGTGTGAGGTATCATCCCTCTCCAGAGCAGCCAGCGCTGATGCTAATCTCTCAGGAGACTTCACAGCAGCCGAGCTAAAGGCAGCAATTAAAAAACTGAAGCTGGGCAAATCACCAGGTCGAGACAATATCCACCCAGAGTTTGTTATGCACCAAAGTGAAAGAACATCTCAATGGCTACGCACATTCTTCTCATCATGCTTCCGGAGGTCCAAGCTCCCGAAGACCTGGCGCCGTGCTTCCATCATAGCCTTGCCAAAGCCGAACAAACCCGCCGAAGACCCGAAGTCCTACAGGCCCATATCCCTGCTCTGTGTCCCGTACAAGATTCTGGAGAGGCTGATCCACAGCCGCATTGAGCCAGTGGTGGACCCTCAACTCCCACCGGAACAAGCCGGCTTCCGCAGAGGCAGGTCAACGGTGGACCAGGTAACGCTACTCACCCAGGACATCGAGGACAGCTTCCAAGATAATGAGAAAGCTGGAGTAGTATTCCTGGACCTGACAGCCGCTTATGACACCGTGTGGCACCGTGGACTACACCTGAAACTGTTGAGAACAATCCCGGACCGGCACATGGTGAGATTTATTATGGAGATGCTATCTAACCATAGCTTCATCCTACAAACCAGCGATGGCCAGACCAGCAGGCTCAGAAGGCTGAAGAACGGTGTCCCGCAAGGCTCTGTCCTCTCACCAATGTTATTTAACATCTATATTCACGACCTGCCAGACACAACATCCAAGAAGTACGGCTATGCGGACGACCTGGCCATCATGCTTCGATGCCCAACATGGAACACTATGGAAGAAGGCCTCAACCGAGACATGGGCATCCTGGCAGACTACCTCCAGAAGTGGCACCTTCAGCTCAGCATGGGCAAAACAGTGTCTGCAGCTTACCACCTCTACAACCGGGAGGCAAGAAGGGAACTGGACGTGCATGTTGGCAACATCCGCCTGGAGTTCCAGCAAGCCCCCAAGTACCTCGGCGTATGCTTGGACCGGACGCTGTCCTACAAGCAGCACCTGGATGAAGTGAAGGCCAAGACAACCGCAAGGGTCTCGCTCATCCGCCGCCTTGCAGGCTCGACTTGGGGAGCTTCCCCCCAGACCCTACGCATATCCACGCAAGCCCTGGTCCTACCCGTAGCGGAATACTGTGCCCCTGCCTGGAGCAGAAGTCCACATGCGAACAAGGTGGATACTGTCATCAACAGCGCCCTCCGGATAGTAACTGGTTGTCTGAAACCCACCCCTGTGTCCTACCTGCCAGTCCTAGCTGGTATCGCCCCACCCAGTCTCCGACGGGAAGCAGCTACCCTCGCCCTGGCAAGGAAAGCCCAGAAGAACGACTGGCACATCCTACACAAAGCCACAACAACACCGGCACCACCATGCAGGCTCAAGTCTCGCCATCCCTACAACAAGGCAGCACAAGAGATGCTACAGTCGATCCCTGACGACTTGTCCAAGGACGCCTGGCTGGCAGCATCCTGGAGACAATCGTGGGAGTCAGCTGCGCCCTCTCGCATCCAACGATACATCCGGGACCCAGGAGGAGGTGTAAAAGGAGAAGACATGCCACGCCACCTATGGACCTCGCTGAACCGCCTGCGTACTGGCGTCGGGCGCTTCAAGTCCTCTCTAAAGAAGTGGGGCCTATCCGACAGTGCGTCATGCGAGTGTGGCGAACCTGAACAGACTGCCGAGCACATAATCACCAGCTGCCCCCTATACAGCCCACCCTCAGAAGCTGGCCTTTTTGACCTAGGACTGGAGACGAGGGCGTGGCTATATGACACTGAGTTGGCCATCTGATGATATACGAAAGAAGAAGAAGAAGTCTGTTTGCTGTGTTTGGGTCCAGTGTGAGTTTAACACCATCTGGTGGAGAACAAGACACAAAAGAGCAACAGTTTATAATCTAACATCCCTGTTTGGTTCATATATTGTGGATTGATCAACAGACAGATTGTCCATTTATCAGCAGTGTGATGAAGACACATGATGTCCACCATCATCTTCATTCTCAGTAGGATGTGAATGGATGGACGTCCCGTACTGCTGTGTGGATGGACTTTCCATCTAAATAGTTGATCAATAGTAATGAATCAAACTAAACAGACACTTACACTTCCTCAGCCCTGGTTTCAGCCTCCACGCTCCACCGTGCTCCACCCTGGGAAGAACACAGTCAGAGCAGAAAGTTCTCTGAGATCAGGGAAACACGGACATTAAGAAGCTCCCGTATCCATGGTTTCCCATCATACATCAGTCTTGGCAGGAGACTTCAACACAGTGCTGCATCCAAGTTTAGACTGTTCTCAGACCATAAATATTCACAAATCCTGGTATTCGTCGGACAATATAAAAGAATATATGAGTGATCTTGCTCTTGGGGATAGTTGGCGATCAAATAAGCCACATACTAGAAAAAACATATTTTTCACCATATTTTTTTGTGTGTGTGTGAGTGTGTGTGTGTGTGCGTGTGTGTTTGGGCATGTATGTGTGTGCGTGTGTGTGTTTGTGTGTTTGACCGTATGTGCGTGTGTCTGCGTGTGTGTGCGTGTGTGTGTGTGTGTATGTGTATGGCCATGTGTGTGTGTGTGCGTGTGTGCTTGTGTGTGTGTGCATGTGTGTGTGTGTGTAAGTGTGTGTGTGTGTGTATGTGTATGGCCATGTGTGTGTGTGTGCGTGTGTGCTTGTGTGTGTGTGCATGTGTGTGTGTGTGTAAGTGTGTGTGTGTGTGTGTAAGTGTGCGTGCATGTGTGTGTGTGTGTGTGTGTGTGTGTGGGTGTGTGTGTGTGAGGGTGTGTGTGTGTGCGTGTGTCTTTGCGTGTGTGTGTGTATGTGTGTGTGTGTTTGCGCATGTATGTGCGTGCGTGTGTGTGTGTTTGTGTGTTTGACCGTATGTGCGTGTGTCTGCGTGTGTGTGCGTGTGTGTGTGTGTGTGTGTGCATGTGTGCGTGTGTGTATGTGTATGGCCATGTGTGTGCTTGTGTGTGTGTGCATGTGTGTGTGTGTGTAAGTGTGTGTGTGTGTGTGTGTGTGTGTGTGTGTGTGTGTGTAAGTGTGCGTGGATGTGTGTGTGTGTTTGGGTGTGTGTGTGTGTGCATGTGCGTGTGTGTATGTGTGTGTATGTGTGTGCATGTGTGTGTGTGTGTGTGTGTGGTTGCAGCTGTGGCATGCAGAATAAGGCCAGGACCCGCGAGACAAATGTGGCCGCTCACCCGCTTACCGTTGCCATGGCGACTGGGGGAGACGGGGAAGAAGCTCTGGAGGAATCGCGATTTAAATGTGAACAGCACACACATACACACACACAAGGAATGCATTCCTGTGCAGGGAAACACACACACACACACACACACACACACACACACACACACACACACACACACACACACACACACACACACACACACACACACACACACACATATTAATGCACTCAGATACAAGTTGGAGGTGGAGAAGTTGGAGGCTAAGAGTTTAGAGGCTTAGAGGTTGGAGATAGAGAGGTTGGAGGTGGGGAGGTTGGAGAAGTTGGAGAAGTTGGAGGCTGAGACATTGAAGGAGGAGAATTGACTCTCTATCTCTTGTTCCTACCAAGGCTGCAAGGAATCTAGGTGTCATTATTGACGACCAACTGACATTCTCGGACCATGTTGCCGCCGTCTCCCGGTCCTGCCACTTCGCACTATTCAACATCCGAAAAGTCAGGTCGTACCTGAGCCAATATGTCACTCAACTGCTGCTGCAAACCTTGGTGATGTCCCGTCTCGACTACTGCAATGCCCTCTTAACAGGCTTGAGGCCTGTGCGGTGAAGCCACTTCAGATGATACAGAATGCAGCGGTGCGACTGGTGTTCAACCAGCCAAAGAGGGCACATGTCACTCCGCTGCTCATCCAGCTCCACTGGTTACCTGTAGCCGCTTGGTTACCTGTAACAGCTGGGTTACCTGTAGCCGCTTGGTTACCTGTAGCCGCTTGGTTACCTGTAGCCGCTTGGTTACCTGTAGCCGCTTGGTTACCTGTAACCGCTGGGTTACCTGTAGCCGCTTGGTTACCTGTAGCCGCTTGGTTACCTGTAGCCGCTTGGTTACCTGTAGCCGCTGGCATCAAGTTCAAGTCTCTGATGCTGGCCTACAGAGTGATTGCTGGGAATGCTCCCATCTACTTAGATGCTCTTGTAAAAGCACATGTTACCCCCCGGATGCTGCGCTCGTCAAATGAGCGTGGCCTGGCTCTGCCGGCCGTGCAACCACGGCAATCCAGGCTATTCTCATTTGTAGTTCCACGTTGGAGGAACGAGCTGCCAAAAATGACCAGAGCAGGGACCTCCCTCTGTCTCCCTCTGTCTTTATTACATTTCACTGCATATATGTATGGAAGTATGTATATGTATGTGACAAATAAAAATCTTGAATCTTGAAGAAGCACTTGAAGACCCAGCTCTTCAGTGAGTACCTCCGCTCCTAACCTACAAGTACTTAGCGCTACCTAGCAGTATTTATTGTTACACTAATGTCTCTGTCGCAATGTAGCTTGAATGTTATTCTCCCTTGTAAGTCGCTTTGGATAAAAGCGTCTGATATATGACTAAATATAAATGTAAAATATAAAGGTAACATGTTTGCCAAGCACTATCTGAACAGTATGCACCCTAGGCAAGGACGCATTATTCCCATAACAAGGAACACCTGTGACCCGCTAGCAGAACACACAGAGACACATAGTTGAAGACAAATCCTTACAAGGACTTCAAGGTCATCAACAGAGGGGGCAGTGCATCACCCCACCCCAACTGTCTCACACATCACACCACATATATACACGTGAACTTCCTGGATCCAGCAGGACGGGTGAGCTCGACTACAGGCTGCGTCCTGCCATTCGCTCTCTCCCTCTCCTCTCTTTGCAAAGACTAACTCTGTTCCTCTAAAAAAAATATTCACACAACAAAGAATTTGTTCACGACCCTTTATTACAGAAATTACCACGACAATGGCAATCCAAAATGGCCTCCAAATGGCCTCCAACATGGTCTCCAACACGATCTCCAACTTGGTCTCCAACATGGATTTCAACATGGCCTCCAAATGGTCTCCAACATGGTCTTCAACATGGCCTTTCAACATGGTCTCAAACATGGCCTCAAACATGGTCTCCAATGTTAGCAGTCTGACAAAACATGGCCCCAAACATGACCGCCCTGAGTAAAGGTCAAACAGAACATCGACAGGAGCTTCCAGGCGTGAGGAGCGATTTACAACCCACTTCCCTGTCCACTCTGATACCAAATAAAACCCACCCATGCAAAGTGGAGAGCAGCTGCCAAAACATGACAGAGTGGGTCTGGACAGTGGGTGTGTGTGTATATGTGTGTGTGTGTGTGTGTGTGTGTGTGTGTGTGTGTGTGTGTGTGTGTGTGTGTGTGTGTGTGTGTGTGTGTGTGTGTGTGTGTGTGTGTGTGTGCGTTTGTGTGTGTGTGTTTTTTGTTGTGTGTGATCCTGCATACACACATGACTGTGTGTTCACCAGTAAAATGTGTGTGTCTGTGCACCTGCTTTTGTGTGCATTACTGGAAAGAAAGACGGACAGAAAGTAAAACAGACAGACAGACAGACAGACAGACAGACCGTGTGGACGGATGCATGACCCATGATGGCGCTCAACAGACCGAGTCGCCCCAGAGGACTTGGACTGGACTTCATCACTGACACATCACCAGCAAGCAGCTCATGACATCACTCCACTGAGGCTGTGACGCAACACGACAAACAAACAAATGAACAAATAACATGAAATTCAAGTCCAAAAAAAACAAATTTCCCTTTTTGTGAAGTGTGACGCAGCCATATTAATCATTATTTCAATGGACAAATGTGAAATGGACCATTTTAAAACACAACGTTATGAAGAATATTGCGATAATTATATATAGTTTTTAATTTATATATCAGATAATATTAGAATTTAAGAATATTGGAATAGACAAGTGTAATTTGTACTTGTCTTTTTGAGTGTTTCCTATTGCATTCTAGTCTAATGTAATCTACTGTGATGGTCTTCTCAAATCCATTATATTCTAGTGTCATAAACTCTGGTCAAGTCTACTCGGCTGAAGTCTAGTTTAGTCTAGTCTAAACTAATAGGTCTGCTCTCATATAATCAAATCCATCCTGGTCTTGTCTCGTCTAATCGAATTGCTCGGGCGTCTTATAGTCAAATCTATGCTGGTGTAGTCTTGTCTAATCTATTCTACCCTGGTTTTGTGTAATCTAGTAGAGCCCACTCTAAATCTAGTCTATAGTCTCTAGTCTATCCTAGTTTGTTTAGCAAGCTACTTTGCTCATTTCTAGTCTTGCCTAATATGGTCTAGTGTAGGCTATTGTAATTGAATCCGCTCTAGTCTGATCTAGGTTATTTACATCAAGTCTAGTTTAGTTTTGTTGAATCGAACCTTCTCTGAACTGGTCTAGTCCAATTAACCTTGGTCGAGTTTTGTCTCATTTAATGTTCTACGGTCCTCGTCTAATCTAATCCACCCTCGTCTACTCTAGTCAAATCTATGCTGGTCTAGTCTAGTCTAATAGAATCAACCTACAAAAAGTTTAGTCTTGTGTCCTTATCTATTGTAGTCTGGTTACTGTTCCTCGTCTCTTGTGTTTTTTTCAAGTTGAGTGTCGTGTTTTCGAATGTAGTCTACCATAATATGGTCTAGTTTAGTCTAATCCAGTAAACTACTGTGTTTTCTATTGTACTATAATCTAGTTCATTCTGACCGAGCCTAGCCAATTCTAAATGAATCTACTCCTGTCTTAGTCTGATCTAGTCTACTCAAGTTAAGTCAAATCAAGGTTTTCCTCGTCTACTCTGATACCCTGATATTATATTTTAATCAAGTCTCCGGTTGTCTTGTGTAGTCTAGTCCGGTCTGTTCTGGTCGACTCTGGTTCAACCTGTTTTTATCTCATCCAATCTATTCTAGTCCTTCCCATTTCAGTCTAGTCTCATGGGGTCTAATTTGGTCTGATCAAATACCGGTCTAGTCTAATCTTGTCGAGTATGGTATGGTCCCGGATCTTCTCCTCTAGTCTATTCTGTAGTCATCTGCTTTCATGGCACCTCGTGTAGTCTGGTCTTCCTTTAGTCTGGTCTTGTTAAATCTCATTTCGTCTGGTCGGATACAATCCGCTCAAGCATATACTTAGTATTTTTTGGTTTTAGTCAGATGTAATCTCTGAACTCCAGTATTTTATAGCCCGTTCCCGTTGCAGTCTCATCCGACCCAGCCTGCTGCAGTCTGCTGGGGAGCACGAGACGACACACAAACACCGCAGCGCAAAATATAATCCTGTTCACATGAGTGCTCATCAGATTTGCGGCCGCGCCGAGCGCAGTGACCCGTGGGCGGCCGCTCGGCGAGAGGAGGACGGACGGCGGGTGGAGGACAGCATGAATGGAGGCGCGAACGAAGGAGAAGAAGATGGAGAAGAAGTTAAACAAGAAGAAAGCGCTGCACGCTGTGTCGTTCATCCTTTGCAGATGTAAGTCTGCATCATCCGTCCTCACGGCCAGAGCGTGCCTGTTTCAACCAATAATATGCAGAATTTTCCAGATTCCATTCAACACCTTCAGACCACTCTGTATCCCCATCTGGTTCAAGATTTCAAGATTCAAGATACAGGAGGTTTATTCGTCAAATACGCGTACATACTTTCATACATATATGCAGTGAAATGTAATGAAACGCACCCGGTGATAACACACAATATGTCCTAGACTGAACACAGTATCTACCTAAGAAAATTTCTTTCTACTAGACCAACTAACTGATTCCTAAAACATAATGCAGTAAGTAAAATACTTATAGAATAAATAAAAAATATATAGAATAAAATATAATTAAATTAAATTAAATAGAATAGATAAAGGGAATAGGCTTACGTTTATGGGATAGACTTATGTATATGGAATAGGCTATTATGTATATACAGATATGTGCATTAAAGTGGCATGTGAATAAAGTGAGGAAGTACTTGGGATAATACAGCACAGTATACAACAGTACGGCGCAGCAATACGGTAACACTGAACAACCCTGAACAGTGACACAGTATGCGGTACAGTATGCTACATACAGTACAGTAGGTAGTGGAGCCTAGTGCATGGCTCAGTTAGGACCCCTGGTGAGGTCAGCATTGACAGTTCTTATGGCTTGATGAAAAAACTCTATCCGTTGTTGGGGTGATGAGGATCCTTCATGATGCTGCAGCTCTGCTACTACACCTCCTGGTGTATAGCTCCTGCAAGGGGGGGAGGGTAGTTGCAGTGGTATGTTCAGCTGAACGCACCACCCTCTGCAGGGCCCGCCTGTCCTGGGCAGTACAGTTCCCAAACCAGGCAGTGATGTTTCCCGTCAGGATGCTCTCCACCGCTCCACAGTAGAAGGACTTGAGGATCCTCACCGAGACGGGGATGGTAGCTCAGGCGGTAGAGCTGGTGGTCTAGTAATCCAAAGGTTGCTGGTTCGATCCCAGGCTCCTCCTGCTAGCATGCTGTAGTGTCCTTGAGCAAGACACTTAACCCCTAATTGCTCCTGATGGCTGCGTCCGTCGGTGTTTGAATAATTGTAAGTCGCTTTGGATAAAAGCGTCTGCTAAATGACTAAATGTAATGTAATGTAATGTAATGAGACCCTGAATTTCCTCCACTGCCTGAGGTGGTAAAGACGCTGCCTCGCCTTTCTCACCAGAGTGTCTGTGTGTAAAGTCCATGTTAAGTCCTCTGTGATGTGGACTCCCAGGTACTTGAAGCTGCTCACCCTGTCCACAGAAGTCCCATTAATCACCAAGGGCGTGTGCGTCCTTGGTTGTAATCCTCGCCTAGAGTCCACAATCAGCTCCTTAGTTTTGCTGACGTTCAGGTGGAGGCTGTTGGCACCAGAGTGACAGGTCAGCCACCTCCTCGTGGTAGACCTTCTCATCGCAGTCGGTGATCAGGCCCATGACAAAGGTGTCGTCAGCAAACTTGATGGTGGTGTTGGAGCTGGACCTGGCCACACAGTCATGTGTGTACAGGGAGCACAGTAGGGGGCTGAGGTGTTTTCTACGCTGTACACCCTCCGTATACACACTACGGGACGGACTGCGTTCGATATCTTCCAGGCCAGGAAGTCCTGGACTAAGGAAACAAAGGACTAGTCAGCTCCTTCTGACTGGTCTTAGTCCAGATCATCCATTTCCTCTGTTGTCAAGGTCACCGTGGAGGCCCACAGATGGAACTGAAGCTTCACTTAGACAATATATTTGAAACCATGACTGAGAGAGGCCATTTCACTTAGTGCAGATTAAAAGTGTGTTTTAGTGTGAGATTCGGTCTAATCTGTGCTCGCAACCCCCGTCCCTATATCTTTTATTTTTGCAATACACTCACACGTTGCCATTCTGGCCTGAAAAGTTTGTGCTGCAAGAAATTATGTGATTGAAAGTTTGAAACAGATTGTTGTCCTGAACTTTCATGCTATGTACTTTTATACAGAATTTTGATTCGAGAACAAAAGATGAATATGAGATAAAAGCACATACAATCAGATTAGAATTCATGGTATTTACACGCTGTACGTTTTAGTGATGCAAGACCCGTGAACGATTCGTTCATATTGAACAAGTCTTTTAAATGACTCGGTAGTCTGGAGTCTCCGGCAGAAATGAGTCGTGAGGTTGTTCGACTTAAGTCTCGAGTCAGACCTAACGAGTGAGTGGGCAAGCAAAGAGAGAGTGAGAGAGAGAGGAAATTTGTATAATTCATACGTGACCAGTTCACTCCAAAACAAATATTTTTGATGGGATTAAGTGATTCCTGTGAGAATTCCATTCACATGTATTTGTTTAGGCACACAAGAAATTTGACCTTTGACTGGTTTTCAGTGACTCTCACTGCATAAACAATTTAAAAAATGAGTTGAAAAGGAAGGCCTTAATGCAAAGCCAAAACAAAAAATACAAATAATAACGTGTCTGAATATTCTGCTGCTTTGGTGATTTGGAATATTCAGGTTTTTTTGGGTCCTACACGGAGCACTTCTCTGCCCTGAGCAGCCTCCATTCCTCAGTGTTTTCTCCACTGTGCGCGTGTGTGTGCGTGTGAGTGTGTGTGTGAGTGTGCGTGCGTGTGTGTGTGTGTGTGTGTGTGTGTGTGTTTGTGTGTGTGTGTGTGTGTGTGTGTGTGTGTGTTCGTGTGTGTGTGTGTGTGTGTGTGTGTGTGTGTGTGTGTGTGTGTGTGTGTGTGTGTGTGATGAATCACAGTGTGTGTGTTTTCCTGAGCTGTCAGGCCTGTGAGACTCTAATGTAGATGAACGCCGCCTCCTCCATGTTACCGCACTGATTTAATCGCACAAATAAGACCAATGCACAAACGCAAACTCACCTTGGTGTGTATCTGTCATTGTGCGTGTGTGTGTGCATGTGTGTGCGTGTGTGTGTGTGTGTGTGTGTTTGTGTGTGTGTGACACACTTTCACTTTTAAACAATGTGCACACAATGTGTGTCCTGTACACAACAGTGTATCTCTTTGAGTGTGTGTGTGTGTGCGCACGCCCAGTGCTCTTACCCTTTCCCTTCCCCTCCAGGGTTAGAATCTCTGAGCCTCTGCTCCTCTCTCTCTCTCTCCCACTCTCTCACTTTCCATCCAATGTCAAGGGTTTGGTGCTCATGCTCACGGCCATCTTGGTAGGAAACTATAGATTTGGGTGGAGGGGTGGGGGTGGGGGTGTGGGGGGGGGGTCTTGGCATGTTGTGGGGGTGGGAGGGGCCAGAGAAACCACCAGAGAGTTGAAAAGAATGAAGCAAGGGATGAAGGAAGAAAGGGAGGAAGGAAGCAAGGGAGGAAGGAAGTGGTGGCAAACCACCTTGTTCAAACCCCCTTAAATTCAGAGCTGTCGACCCCCCCCGATTTTTCGGTTTAACCTATTTAATTATTGAGTGTTTTTAAGCTATCTAATCATTTAATGTTTTTAACCTATCTAATCTCTAATCCTTTGTATCTATTGAGGAAAAATGATTGTTCTCAACCACAACCAAGACACCCACAAGAAGGAGTAAACTTGGAAATTGAGATCCTAATGTCTTGCGGGGAATCATTCATTTACTATGTATTTCTAGCAAGAAGTTTCTTTTTTTTCCCACTGACTTCCATTCAGTGGTTTTCGGAAGCAGCATCTCGTAACCCTTAACCCTGAACCTTGAAACATTGCTGCACACGCTTCATCACTCTGCCACAAATTTCTGGACTCATCAAGGAAACACATCATCCTCTCCGCAGAGTTTTCGGGAAGAAAAGGTTAACATACATAACCCGTTCCACAGGGACGGTCAGTATAAGGCTTACGTTCAGCCGTGTAGATGACACCTAGATCTTGGCAAAAACCAGACACCGTATATTTCCTGGATATAATATGTTCAGGAAATATATGATATCTGGTTTTGTATCATCTCCGCTGGAATGAGAGATACGGCGGGGGGTTTTAAAGCCCCTTACAGGGTTTTTACAAAGGTTAAAAGGAGGTGACATTTCTAATCCGAGCAGGGAGAGAGATGGTCATTGCTGGAAGGTTTCTACCTTCCTGTGCTGTGGTTATCTTGTAAAGGTACAGATGCCCGCAGCTGGCTTCCTGGCTGCACACGGACAGCATGTCGTGGAACGCCTCCCTGACCTTTACTGCACCAAACACATTCCTAAGCCTTAGAACAGGGGTGTCAAATTATTTGTATTATATGGAACTACTCCTCAACTTATTGTAAAATCACTGTCTCTGCATTGGATTATTATTCATTCAAGTGTACAAATATTGTACATGCATTTACACAATTGTAAAAATGTATGTAAGGACATTGTGCTGTGTTATTATAACATAAGTCACTTTCATTTATCAGGTTAAGAAACCCACATTACTCCATCAATCAAAAATCAACCTTTTCAAGTCAACAATGACAAATATCATCAAACACAAGTTATTACATCAACTTTGTTTAAAACCTTTTTTGTCACAGTTGAGAAAGCCAGAACTATGGTACAACAAATAATTGTGAGCTGCTTAGAACATTTGTGACAGATGTGGTAGTTCACAAAAACAATTGGCTGCGGACAACCCTGCAGAGTGCATACAGCCAACCAATGAGAGATGGTTTTGATGACAGTAAACATTTGGCTGCTTGAACACATACACCTGTAAACACATGGAATACATTGCTACACATGCAAAGTAGTATGTTTTATTAACCCAAAATAACAGTAAGAGTTGTCTCAGTTCACAACTATATTGGTCAAGTTCTGGGTGAAGTTGATGAGGTGATGCACACGCTGCAGGCGCGCCATCGGTAGTTAGCCCCACCAACTTTTCCCAGCCTAATTTAGTTTTACTTACAAAACCTCTCCACCGTCATCGTCCCATGCACGGCAGCTACCTTCAGGAGCTCCGTGTTGTCTGTGCTTCCATCAACAGCTCATGAAAAAGCCTGGTAACAGGTAACAGGTAACTGGTAACTGGTAACAGGTAACAGGTAACAGGTAACTGGTAACTGGTTAGTGGAAACTGGTTAGTGGGAACTGGTAAGTGGTAAGTGGTAAGTGGTAACTGGTAACAGCGTGTCTCTGCTGCTTTTGTTATTGCTGTTGTTTCAGGACTATTCTTTTTAAAATCACCAGCTGACAACAGTGTGTTTTTTTGGAACTTTTTTATTTTTATTTTTTATTTTAATTTATTTTATTTCATTTTATAATGAAAAAAAATATCTATATATATTTTTTTGATTGAATTTCTTTGTAAAGCACATTGTGTTGCCCTGATCTGACTTGACTTGACTTGACTTGACTTGACTCGGAGGACGCCAGTCACCGCAACATTACATGAGTCGACGCTGCTTTCATTGAAAGCTCAAAGAATTTTACTTGTTTTAGACAAAATGCTGACATAACGAGGAGCGACAGCACGAACCGATGCTACATTCCGTGGGAACCATAACATGTGTAATTGGTGAAGACAATGGACCCTGTGTATTGCTGCCTGCAGCTATATTTGTAATTAATATTATTATTTTGCAAGCAGAACAACTATATCTCAGGCCTGGATCAAGCTTTGCATTGTAATCGCAAAACCTGGAAACACCATAACAGTACAAAATAGCCCGGTAGCAACCACAGGGGGGCGCTATAATAGGCAGTCAAACTTGAAAACCTCCGCCCATTGCCCTGAACTTGGTATATTTTCCTTGAGAAAATAAAGAAAGTTTGGATAGATTTTTCTGCCATTTTGGAAAGTTTGTTAAATTTTGGCGTCTTAAAATAGGACCCATCGTGCTTTTCCTTAGTTTCTGTTATAAGTAACAATGTGAAATGTTCATATTAAGTTCAAGTTCAAGTTCAAGTTTAAGACGAGACCAAAGTGTCAAATAATGAGGTAAGCTAATGACAAGTAATGGCTATAAGCACCTGCCCCATCCCATCCGCTGTGCGTTTCTCCACCAAATCCAATAAAAACAATGTTTTTATTGTAGATCTATTTATTTATTTATTTAATTTTTTTTTATTATACGATACACAAAACAAAAGTCACCGCTTCCCAGTGTCCCGCTGCGTCGCGGTGTCCGTGTCTCCCTCAAGCCCGGAGCACGGCAACAAAACATGGGAACAAACAAACTGGATTGATTATTTCTTGCCTCAAACTGGTTCAGAAACAGACTTTGGTTGTTGACTGATCAGTGAAAGTTACCGAGTAAATAGAACGAAACCCGGAAGCCCATGGGCTCACAGAGCTCACAAAGAGTCAGGAACACGATGGATTTAAAAGTATGTTGGAATGGCTAGAGTGCGTGATCTGAGTGGTATTTTCAGCAAAAAATACTTCACACACATGTTTTTGGGGACGTCAGAGACCTATGTTGACTTGTTTTCACGGAGCATAGTAGGTCCCCTTCAAGCTTCCTCAGAACGAGCGCCCGTTGTATGTGGTGGACGGTCGCTTACGGCTCCAATATATTTGTCGTTGTTGTTTTTAATTGTGGCGGTCGTCACGCCTGTTGGAGGCGTGGAGATGTTGAAGGCGTATTTCTGCTCCGGTCGGAACATTTGCTCTTGTTACCAGGTGAAAACACACGTTGTTCCTGACGACCGCCCGCTGTTCCGCTCTGTTCTGGGGACGCGGCGGCTGAAGAAGCCTTCTCTCCGCAGGGGGGACGAGGAGCCGCGTCGGGCTGCGTTTCCCGTTTCACATTGTGTTGTCGGCCGCTTTGTGATTGTGCTTCATCGAGGCGGGATGTTGCATCTGCCTCCAATAACAGCTCCTTGGTTCTGCAGGCGGCGCCGCTGGGGGGGGCTGGGGAATTGTTAACGTGGATCGGAACCGGAAAGCCAAAGAAAAATGACAGAATCACTGTTTTTGTTATTATCCTCCAATAGTTTTCCACGACGGGATTTTCAGTTGAAACTTCAGTTTAATTAGGTTTTTTTTTTTGTTTTTTTTTAGCAAATAAAAACAAAATCAAATGTTAAAATCTGTGTTTCATTTCCGAAACAGGAATTACAGTTCAAATCCTGGATGGATCATGGATGGATGGGGGGATGGATGGATGGAGGGATGAAGGG
>NC_137204.1:28842682-28845182 GCF_960531495.2 Zeus faber | reverse complement strand
TGTGTTTCATTTCGGATTCATGGAGTCGATTTGACCCTGAACAACAACAACAACAACAACAACAACAATTGAGAGATAAAAACAGGAGATGGAGGGATTGTTTGGATGAGTAGAATCCCTGGGAAAACCACAGAAAACTCAATGAGGAATGCACAGTGGAGGAAGAATAAAATAATGCAGAGTCAGAGTGGTTCCTCCATCAAGTGCCTTAAATCATAGTTGTGGCAACGGTTGACGCGGTCAGATCCACGGATGACGCAGTCTCCCAGGTACAGCACACCAGGCTCACACACCTGGATGGCCAGAAGGGGGCCTATGTGAGATTGCTGTTCATTGATTACAGTTCAGCTTTCAACACCATAGTCCCCACCAGACTGGCTGTCAATCTGAAGGAGCTTGGAATGAATACTCCGCTGTCTGCCTGGATCCTGGACTTCCTCTCAGCCCGGCCCCAGGTGGTCAGGGTTGGGGAAGCACATGCCCAGCTCCCTCACCCTGAACACAGGATCCCCCCAGGGCTGCGTCCTCAGCCCCCTACTGTACTCCCTGTACACACATGACTGTGTGGCCAGGTCCAGCTCCAACACCATCATCAAGTTTGCTGATGACACCGTTGTCGTGGGCCTGATCACGGACTGCGATGAGAAGGTCTACCGCGAGGAGGTGGCTGACCTGTCACTCTGGTGCCAGGACAACAGCCTCCACCTGAATGTCAGCAAAACTAAGGAGCTGATTGTGGACTTTAGGAGAGGATTACAACCGAGGTTGCAAACGCCCTTGGTGATTAATGGGACTTCTGTGGACAGGGTGAGCAGCTTCAAGTACCTTGGAGTCCACATCACAGAGGACCTAACATGGACTGTACACACAGATACTTGCATTGACATTTCACTGCATATATGTATGGAAGTACATATTATGTGTGTGACGAATATACTTCTTGAATCTTAAATCTTGAATCTGGCTGAGGTCTTTACTCCTTCAAGTTAAGAAGTTGTGTATGAATGACAATGTTGATGTAATTGTCGCTTGAAAGTTGTTACTCGCCAATCTTTGGGGATTGTGTCTTGCAATTGAATGTACTTTTTTTACATTACATTACATTACATTGCATTGCATTTAGCAGACGCTTTTATCCAAAGCGACTTACAATTATTCAAACACCGACGGACGCAACCATCAGGAGCAATTAGGGGTTAAGTGTCTTGCTCAAGGACACTACAGCATGCTAGCAGGAGGAGCCTGGGATCGAACCAGCAACGTTTAGATTACTAGACAACCACTAGACAGCTACCATCCCCATGGATGGTAGCTCAGGAGGTAGAGCTACCATCCCCATGGATGGTAGCTCAGGATGGAGAATGTACAGTAGTATTAGCATTGTCTTCCCAATAAAGAGGTGTGTCGAAAAGCATTCAAATAAATGGTGAGACACAAATTAAAGTTCTTGGAGGACAGACAACTACATCATGGACTGGACAAAAGTAAGAAGGTGCCAGAGAAGGGTCCAGGGACAGGTCCAGAGATGAGCTCAGGGACGGGTCCACGGACCACAACTAGGAGATCAGTCAGAGAAGGAAAACCTATCCTGCAGGGAACAGGGTCCAGGGGATTAGGCAGAAAATTAGGGTCCAGGGGATCAGGAAGAGAATTGGGCTCCAGAGGATCAGGCAGAGATGCAGGGTCCAGGGAATCAGTCAGAGAAGCAATATCCAGGGAATCAGGCAGAGAAGCAGGATCCAGGGAATCAGGCTGAGAAGCAGGATCCAGGGAATCAGGATGAGAAGCAGGATCAAGGGAATCAGGCTGAGAAGCAGGATCCAGGGAATCAGGCTGAGAAGAAGGATGCAGGGGATCATCTTTCTATTCTGTTCATAAACTGAATATATGAATGTAGAAAGGTCAGTTGGTTGATGTGCAGAATGTGTTAGAGAATCAAGGGAGGGATCAAGGCATCTGCTGCTGGGTTCTGGAAAATGTTAAAATGAAATTTCTTGTACTGTAGTGCTGTATTCCACGGTTTGGGACCTCGATGAGAGATTTCAACAAAAGGTTTTGGCAATAGAGACTAATTTGAGATGACGATTTTGTGTCAAATGCGATTAACCCATCGATGGCCTGAACAACTGCTTAGCTCCGCCCATGTGGTCCAGTAGGTACCCCATGGTACCAGGCCGAACCAGGAGCTAAAACCAGCGCAGGTACTTGGGCACTCCAAAAACATGGAGTGAAATGAGGTTTGTGAGTGAGGTTTCTTCCTGTAAAATGGCTGCTGAAAATAAAAGCAAGAGCAGTGAAATGTGAATGGTAATTGAATGAATGAACGAGGTTCAGCTTCAAGCAATTAATTACCTCGTTCTAAACTTAGACCGCCCTCGGCGGCAGACTTAGTTACAACTAAGTTTAATTTTAATTGGTTCGCAGAGAAATGTGCTGAGTTCCCAAAGTCTCCATTTTGCTTTATTTTCTTCGTCCGGTTTGTAGAAAGTGTTCAGGGCTC